>NC_025699.1:1162794-1212579 GCF_000633955.1 Camelina sativa | reverse complement strand
ATCTTCTATATGAAAGGGGTTCATATGACTTGAAGTTCAATGACCCAATATAATATATGCTGAATCATATGAGTTTGTACCTGAAAGCGATTTTTATAACAGTTCAGAAAAGATTATATAAATTATCATAATGAATAACTTGAAGATGATGCTTTCAGGGGGAGAAATATGATCATAAGCGTGGCTGTACTCTTTTTCCCTTATCATGGTTTTTATCCCATTGGGTTTTTCCTTGAAAGGTTTTTAATGAGACAACAAAAGAACACGCAAAAGATAAACATCTTGAGAGGAATATTATGATTCCAATGGTGAAAGACTATCAACTTCAAAGTCTCTGACATACACTAATGAGACCATGAGAAATGAAGATAATAATCAAGATGAGTCATTTAAGAGACCAACAGCCTACAGAAGAATGGTGATGTACGGTGATATATATGTTCTATACATTTGTTCAAGTGAAGATTTGGCGAACTATTTACCAAGACGTTTTCAACCACTACTTCAAGAAGTTACTTCAAGAAGTTACTTCATCATATTGGATTGCGACATTTCGAAGATTTCAAGTGATGTACTCAAGAGGGGGAGTAAAAGCGCGCTGCACTCTTTTTCCCTTAACCATGGTTTTTCCCACTGGGTTTTCCTGGTAAGGTTTTTAACGAGGCAGCATCTCACATGCACATTTGGAAGTACATTTTTATAATGGTCATCCAAGGGGGAGTGTTATAAATATTATATATTGTATGGATGTCCATTATCAGTCCATTAATAGATCTGGTGTATAACCTAAAACCCTAATATTGTATCACTATATATATGTTATATCCTATAGGATAGATAATAATACAAGAGAACAATTCCCTAAAACCCTCTTATTATAACAGAAATGATAATATTTTCAATAGTTTTATAACATCGTAAATATTAGCTAGAAGTCTAAAATCAATAGCCAATAGCCAGTATGCAATATGTTCATTTACAAATTTTTCTCGAAACAATTTTTTTTTATAACTCTGAGAAAAGGATTCTATTAACCAGAAGTCTAGTGTATGATGCTTGCGTCATCAGCCGCATCTGGGCTTACGTGGATATGGTTAGGACAAAAGTAAAACTAACCAATCAGATGTCATCCCATAGGACACAGCTGTCTCATTTGGGTCCACTTCTCTAACAAAAAACTTGTTCAATTATTCACACTCAATACAAATGACACGAATAAACAATTCCATAATTATTTTAAATATTTTAAAACGGAACTTTTGTGTTCATACTAATTAGCATATTTTCTTGGAAAGGCTGGGGGACCATTTCTCATAATTATATGAAAATATGCACTCAAATATTCGGATTCAATCCGTATAAATACATTTTCTGAAAACAAATCCAATTTGAATTCATTATTAGCAATTTTTATTTTAAATGAATAAATAATTAAGTCTTTTCATTAAAAAGTCTAATTAGACAGATATGATACATTTAATATATTTAGGAGAAGATTTAGACTACGTGTACAAACGACCAAAATTTTAAGTAAAAATATTAGTATTTCTTCCAGTTTCTTCTGTTCATAAAACATGCTTGAGTTCGATTTCTATGACGTTATACATTTGTTAGTTTCTCTCCATAAAATTCTAAAAATTAAAAAATCTATATTTTATTTAGTTAAAGAAATCAATCCTAACTGATTTTATTTAATTTTTTTTGACTACTTTCACATTAATTTTAGATTTTCTTTTCGGTTTACTTTACAGAAAATAATATTCTGTATTTTTATTTAAATTTAGTCTCATTATTTTAATACAAACAAGTACTACACGACAAAAATCTACACACCATAAATTGCCATCGCAACCTGCTCTACGAAAATTTCAATCTTTGGCTCAGTTCCTTTTTTTTTTTTCTCTTTGCTCCTCACCCAAAAAAAAAAAACAATCTTTCTCCTTTGTTTTTCTTACTTATCGATCAAGATTTTCCTATTCACATAAGATTTTAAAGTATCACTCAAAGAAACAATGATAAGCAAGGATCCAAGATCGAGCTTACCACCCGGGTTTCGATTTCATCCAACAGATGAAGAACTCATTCTCCATTACCTAAGGAAGAAAGTCTCCTCTTCCCCGGTTCCACTTTCGATCATCGCCGATGTCGATATTTACAAATCCGATCCATGGGATTTACCAGGTAATTAATTTAACCAATAAACTCTTTCTTTTGTCTACGCATATTTCATTTTTTATTTTGTATTAGTGTTATAAGTTGTAACATGTTGTTTTTGGTTTGTATCAGCTAAGGCTCCGTTTGGAGAGAAAGAGTGGTATTTTTTCAGTCCGAGGGATAGGAAATATCCTAATGGAGCAAGACCAAACAGAGCAGCTGCGTCTGGCTATTGGAAAGCAACCGGAACGGATAAACTAATCGCGGTATCAAATGGTCAAGGGTTTCATGAAAACATTGGTATAAAAAAAGCTCTTGTGTTTTATAGAGGGAAGCCTCCAAAAGGTGTTAAAACCAACTGGATCATGCATGAGTATCGTCTTGCCGAATCTTTATTCCCCAAAAGAATCAACTCTTCTAGCAGCCAAGTCAATAATTTCGGAGATAGGAGTTTAAAATCTAAAGAATATTCCATGAGGGTAAGTTTTTGCTAAAGTTTTGTTTATTCTTTTGGTATCGCCAACTATTTTAACCGGAAGGCATAATCCGGTTCTTATAGGACCGGAATATATTAATAAACCATTGTTTTGTCTCTTTGTTGTTTCAATTTGATTGTTTTATTATATTGACTCTAATGAATTCTATATTTCCTTGTTTCCTACAGCTGGATGATTGGGTTCTATGCCGGATATACAAGAAATCACACGCTTCAGTGTCATCATCTGATGTTGCTTCAGTCACAAGCAATCAAGAACAAGAGGAAATTGACAACGAACCATTATTCGTAGACCGCGGAACTTTTTTGCAAAACGAACAACAACAACCCCTTAAACGTCAGAAGTCTTCTTTCTCTAACTTACTAGACGCTACAGATTTTACGTTCCTCACAAATTTTCTAAACGAAACCCCTGAAAGTCGTACCGAATCGGACTTTTCTTTCATGGTCAGTAATTTTTCTAATCCTGACATCTACGGAAACCATTACTTGGATCAAAAGTTACCACAGCTGAGCTCTCCTACCTCAGAGACGAGCGGGATCGGAAACAAAAGAGAGAGACTGGATTTTGCGGAAGAAACGATGAACACTTCTAAGAAGATGATGAACTACTATAGTTACAATAATAGTATAGATCAATTGGATCATAGTATGATTCAACAGTCTAGTTTCCTGAATCAGGAACTCTTGATGAGTTCTCACAGTCATTATCAAGGCCGCTAGAGAGGGTTCTAATTTGAAAACGTAATGACGAATTAGGAACCGTTCGATATATAAACATGATTGAAAAAAAAAAAATCGTAGGAGTCTATATGTTTAGAAATTTACCAAACTATTGTGGGGGAAAAAAGGAAGTTGATGTTGAATTGTTTGATCATATTATCAAATACAACCTTGTATCAAAAAGTACTGAATTAGTTTGTTATTTTTTTGCATTTCGGTTCTTATCGAACTATTTTATTGGCTTTCCAGAAATTTCCGAGATTATTGATTCTAACATATATGGACACGCATGTTGAGTATGAACAGAGCTAATATCTTTTTTTTTTTTTTTTTAATGTTGTTGTACATTTTTGAGAAATATTGAATGAAAGAATCTGCAAAATCGTTTTCACAAGTCGTTTTAAATAGCTCGTGCTCGTCCTCGTCCCCGTTGATTAATACTGATATCACAACCTTCATAGAAATATAATATAATAAAAGATTAGTGTATGTAACTTTTCTGGACGGTTTATGATTGCGGTATCGTAAATCCACGTGGAGACTATAATTCCATTTGTTCTCTCTTTCGTATATCCCTTGAAAGATCATCATCATCGTAAACTTGCACACAACTAATTGGTGAATCATCGTTTTTTGCTTTTTGTCGTAATTAGTGAATCATCGTTTACATTCGGCTTTTCAAAATCTGCATCATCGTGGTAAATTCACAAGTGTAAATAAATAAAGAAGCATAAACGGCCCATTTATTAGCATCAAAGGCGTATATGTGGAGTATTTTTCTTGGCACTATGCTAACAATCGAACGGCGTTGTGGTTGAAGCGGTGTTATAACATTGAGGTTACAACAAGTCCGCTATATATCGTTTTATCACCTTTTTTTTTTTGGTTACTTAATTAGAAGCAAATGTTTTATTAAAAAAGTTTAAATAATTGCTGCACTTGATGTAAATACGTTTTTTATTTTTTGCAAATCAATTTAATTATATGTTACTCAAAAAAAAAAAAACTACCCCAGAAGTAGGTAGAACATGTGAAGGGATTTCTTGGTAAAAATGACTGCCAAAGCTTGTTAGTGAAGCTAGAGTTTGTGTTTCTTTTCTTTCCTGCATTATTGCGGGATCATTTAGACACGTATTAGAAGAATTCTACGGTAGAATATATAGCAGCCCCAAAATACATCTACATCATAGTAACAGCTAAGCACATTCATTTTTTCTGAAGAGAATCTTAGGGGTTACTTTCACAACACAACGTTTCTTTTATCCTCATACGATTCACAAATTTGGTTGAAATTCTATGCCAGCAGTTTTCTTAATGATAATGGTTTGAAACATTCAAGAATTGTATTATGCCAATACTAAAACTTTCTTTTATCGTAAGTCTTAATTTATCAATTATTAAAGATTATGTCCCACTCCCATTTAAACCTGGATCCAGCAAAAGTTCTGCTAATACATACAAAGGGAACGGTCAAGAAACAACGTATACCAACATTGGAATTATCGTAAATATGATTTGTCATATGACTCATATTGGATAATTTAACTACGTGGGGTAAGACTTATTAAATATCAAGGGTTTAATGCAATTTCTCCCAACCTTGAGGACTTGGATTTATTACTCATATATTGTTTTAACTTTTAACTTTTAAGGATTCGTTAACATCCTTAATAAAACGAAAAGACTGACTTAATTTGAATCTTTTATGGTGCTAAAAAAATCAAGAATGAGACGCAAATCACGTGATGACGTGAATACTGGCTCTATTACTGCCATCATCAGCTAATTCTTTGTTTTGTGTTTTCTTTTTCACCTTCTTTTTTTCATGTTAGGAAATCATATATACAGACAAAAGAAAACGAGACTATGCTTACGCGGACACCATAGTCCATACCACATGTTGGTTGAAAAAATAGCATATGTGATTGTGAAGTTCACACTGATTAAGAAACCATAAGATATGTAATATAGAAATCACACATAAATTATTTGGTGGGTGTGGGTGCCGCTGCATACGGTAATATATGATTAATTAGATGCGTTTATATATACTATAATATACTAAATGATTAGTTTATAAGGTATATTCTGGATAGTGTGTCGACAACACAAAATTTTGAGGGCAGTCCATGGCTCGATTCTTCTATGTTAAGCAAATTCGCTTTCTAATTTGTAGAAAACGACTTAAGAGACAAAAGAAAATCAAATAAGTCATTATATCTAGGCTGATTAAAAATATTATCTTGAATATCGAGGTGACGCGAGCCGGCCATACAATCGTTATTATTTTCTAAACTTTAAATGACATTATAATATACACCAGTGGGTATACAAGTGTCCAAAACTAGAGATTTGATTGATTTATTTTCCCTTTATTTTATTAGCTATATTGAGAAGTCCATCTGATTAAACTATACGACCCCTCAAGCCAAAAATATAATATTTACATGACCAAAATTATTATTATAAATAAGAAACAATATAAGCGACATGTAAACTTCCAATGAATTAACAGTTTAACAAAACAAAAACAAAAACAAAAACAAAAACTTCCAATGAATTTTGCTGTCTTCTTTTTCTTAACACCTAGGACCTAGCTAGTCTCTATCGACTATTTTTGTATAATGATACTGTTAATAACTTGATAATTGTTTGGATACCAAAATCGCTCCAGTTTGAATCTAAATCCAAATAGCATGTTCGTAAGCAATTTGAAAGAAAGAAAGAAAAAATCCAATAGTTATGCTTAGGTTAGGGAAATAATTTAGAATCTTGCCTAATAGTAATATGACCATCCTAAACTGTTTGCTGCTGCAACTGAAATAATCTGTCTTAGATATTTACAAGACAAATAATTGAAGTCTATATTTTATTTAGCTATATTGTATATTGTATATAGTTATTATTGTAAGTCGACGACCCACTTGACTCCGAAGCGAGTATTTAATTTAAACATTTTTTTTTTTGGAAAGACTATTTAAATTAATTATTTAAATCCATAAACTTCTGTGTATATATTACTCACGGCATGACTGAGGACTAGTGGTGGTAGCCATGACATTTGAGAATGGTTGAATGACATCATGATCATAATTATTATCATGATCAAGTTTTTATATCTGATCATAATAATACGATAGTTTTTGACGAGAAGAAATTAAATAGTGAAATCGTCTTTAAAAAAAAAGAAAAAATTCTCGTGTAAGTTTTTGATATCTATTTTCATGAAATAATAATTACAACACAAAAGAAAATAATTACAACACAAAAGATGATGGAAGAGGACTCGTCGAGGATAGACAGTGAGTGTTATTGACAGTTAAAAGGCCTGGGCTGGGGCCACATGTGACCCAATAAGGGAGTAGATGATGTCATAGTCTACGTCAGATGGCGTCACCAAATTGATGCGGCTCCTTTGCTTTGAAGTCTTTTGCCTTTGGAAGCAAAAAGTCAACCTTCTTAAGTTTTCATTTTTCAATTATTTTTATTTTTTAACAGCAGCGTAAATTTTGTTATATTTTTCTCTTATGTATTCTTCTTCTACTATATAATGGGACCACGCGCCAAAACATTTAAAATACGGAAATTTATACAAATTAATACAATAGTATATGAGAAATTTCAAGGATACATAATTTTAATGTAAGAACAGCTCTTTGCTAGATTTATAATTTAATTAAGCCCCTAATCTTATTCCATAACTTGCGGTCCACATTATATTATTGTATTGTCAATTTTGTTATCTGATAAGTTATTCTTATCCAGTTTCCGTTATATATTATTCATGCGATATAATACAATAATACCATAGGTTGATGCTAGAATTTGTTTTGGAAGTCGATCGGTAAAGGAGAAAAAAGAAGATGAAAGAGTCAGTCAATAATAATACGAACAGTCAAAGTCGAGGTTGCATTTAACTAGTAATTAAAATCAAGGAGTTTATTAGTTGTTTGAAAATTTAATTAAGTCGGTGAGTTGTTGCGAGTACTATTGACTTAAACGACTTTTAATAATTTCATATCGGGAATACAATTATATTTGTTATTATTCAATAGTTTTGTTAATCTTCTCGCAGTATGAAAAGCATATACTATGTGAATTTATGTGCAACTTAGAAAATGATTTAACTAAGTATACTCCGTGTTTGAATATGTAATAATCCTGATAATGCCATGTAATGGGGAGAATAAAGACAATTAGACAGTTAAGTTAGTTGGAGATTAGATGTCATATGGAGTAGTTGAAACTTTTCAAAGATATACACTCAGGATATTTTTTTCCTCAATAGTATTAAAATCCAACTAGCTTTATTGGCACAAAAATTAATTAGTATTTTCGTCTCTCTTTCTTTTTCCATTTTAATTGTTGCTAAATTACTAATATACGAAAAATCATTTGAAAAAACATCTAATCAAAGTACAAAGTACAAACACATAATGTTATACATTAAGTTGATTGAGTCGACGATAGGACATCAAATCCATAATCTAATTTGAAAAATCAGAAAATTCAGTTTAGTTTATCTTATATACAGTTAGTTTGATGCTTAAAAGAAGACTGAACCGATTCCAAATTCATAAACTAGATCACAATACAAATTTTAGAAAGTAAATTGTAAAATCGAGATCACTTATTTTGTATTTTCTTTTCAATTGAAAAAACCATGCTCAAATAAATAATCCGAAAGGAGCACTCAGTCATATCCATATACTGCAATCCTCAATGCAATCCTCAAATTATGTGATTGATGTATTCGTTTTACTCTCGTATACAAATCTTCATAGAAACTTGAAATCTTCATATAATAATACGAACATTAGTACATTACACCATACAATAATATGTTTTGAGATTGTTCTTAGGGATTACTTTTAGTTTAGCAGGACAACAGATAAAAAAAAAAAAAAAGGAACATCTTTTGTCAATAATATGGGTCCACACATATAATACGAAGAGAAGCCAAACCTTTTAACACTTTTTTGAGTGGTATATTTTCTTTCAAAGGTTTTTTCTGCCACACGACTCTTTATTTTCTTTCCAAAAGAGGTTATTTTCAAAAGGTAGATGCATGTCATGTGGCTATCGAAGGTTCGAAGCCATTTTTTTTTGGTGTGTGGCTAAGGAAGCCATAAGATGACTTTTACTGACATAGTCCTATGAGATGTTGTAAAAATACAATTTTAACCATAACATTATTCGACAGACGTGTGTCCATATGGATCTAAAAAAGAAATTATTTTTCTTTTATGTTTAATAATTGAAAATAGGATTGCAAAAATAAATAAAATTCAATAACATGTATGTAAAACTGTATTTAGACCTACAACCAATATTAAAAATGCTAATTGCTCTAAATTTCATACAAATATTACTTAAGATATTTTTAAGTGTTTTCTAAATTGTGCGGGCTTTTTCAACAAGTAAGGAAATTGCTTAGAGCATACGTGTCTCTGCTACATCACCAAAAAAAATACAGAGAGAGAGAACAAAAAAAAAATGAATACTAGAAGAAAAAGAAACAATTATTGATTTCTTTCTTAATTCTTATCTTCCTTCTATATAAAGACATTTTTTTTCTACCTTCACATACTTTTATTTTCATTTCCTTTAACTGCATAGTTCCTCCTCAAATTTCTCAAACCTTTGCTTCTGTTTCTTTCTTTCTTCAACCTCTTTGTTTCTTCTTCAGCGCCTACGTGCATCTGCTATAAACACATACCCCTCGATCGATAAACCTTAAATAAATTTCCTCAAAAGGAAATTCTTGTTTTCTTGAAATCCATCAAGGGTTTTTTTCTTGTTCTTGATTAAAACATACATAAAGATAAGATGGTGGAAGAAGGCAGTGTAGTTGTGAATCAAGGAGGAGATCAGGAGGTGGTGGATTTGCCTCCAGGGTTTCGGTTTCACCCAACTGATGAAGAGATTATAACTCACTACCTTAAAGAGAAGGTCTTCAACATCCGATTCACAGCTGCGGCGATCGGTCAAGCCGACCTCAACAAGAACGAGCCATGGGATCTACCAAGTAAGTCAAATCAAGATTTTCTTATTATTTTGACCGTTTCAAACATGATCATCCATCAAGATTCTGATTATTGATTTTGAGTGCAGAGATTGCAAAGATGGGGGAGAAGGAGTTTTACTTTTTCTGCCAGAGGGATCGGAAGTATCCAACCGGGATGAGGACGAACCGTGCTACTGTGTCCGGTTATTGGAAGGCGACCGGGAAGGACAAGGAGATCTTTAGAGGCAAAGGGTGTCTTGTTGGGATGAAGAAAACACTTGTGTTTTATAAAGGAAGAGCTCCTAAAGGTGAAAAGACCAATTGGGTTATGCATGAGTATCGTCTTGATGGCAAATATTCGTACAATAACCTCCCCAAAACTGCAAGGGTATGTCAAAACATTGGTTCGGTCGGTTCAATAAAACAGATCCGAGTTTGATGCATAGAAGTTTTTGTTTGGTGTGGGAATGTTTATCTTGTAGTTATTCTTTTTTATACGTCTTAGTTCAAGATTTAATTCAAAATATAAAATTCAAAATNTAAAAAAAAAAAAAAAGGAACATCTTTTGTCAATAATATGGGTCCACACATATAATACGAAGAGAAGCCAAACCTTTTAACACTTTTTTGAGTGGTATATTTTCTTTCAAAGGTTTTTTCTGCCACACGACTCTTTATTTTCTTTCCAAAAGAGGTTATTTTCAAAAGGTAGATGCATGTCATGTGGCTATCGAAGGTTCGAAGCCATTTTTTTTTGGTGTGTGGCTAAGGAAGCCATAAGATGACTTTTACTGACATAGTCCTATGAGATGTTGTAAAAATACAATTTTAACCATAACATTATTCGACAGACGTGTGTCCATATGGATCTAAAAAAGAAATTATTTTTCTTTTATGTTTAATAATTGAAAATAGGATTGCAAAAATAAATAAAATTCAATAACATGTATGTAAAACTGTATTTAGACCTACAACCAATATTAAAAATGCTAATTGCTCTAAATTTCATACAAATATTACTTAAGATATTTTTAAGTGTTTTCTAAATTGTGCGGGCTTTTTCAACAAGTAAGGAAATTGCTTAGAGCATACGTGTCTCTGCTACATCACCAAAAAAAATACAGAGAGAGAGAACAAAAAAAAAATGAATACTAGAAGAAAAAGAAACAATTATTGATTTCTTTCTTAATTCTTATCTTCCTTCTATATAAAGACATTTTTTTTCTACCTTCACATACTTTTATTTTCATTTCCTTTAACTGCATAGTTCCTCCTCAAATTTCTCAAACCTTTGCTTCTGTTTCTTTCTTTCTTCAACCTCTTTGTTTCTTCTTCAGCGCCTACGTGCATCTGCTATAAACACATACCCCTCGATCGATAAACCTTAAATAAATTTCCTCAAAAGGAAATTCTTGTTTTCTTGAAATCCATCAAGGGTTTTTTTCTTGTTCTTGATTAAAACATACATAAAGATAAGATGGTGGAAGAAGGCAGTGTAGTTGTGAATCAAGGAGGAGATCAGGAGGTGGTGGATTTGCCTCCAGGGTTTCGGTTTCACCCAACTGATGAAGAGATTATAACTCACTACCTTAAAGAGAAGGTCTTCAACATCCGATTCACAGCTGCGGCGATCGGTCAAGCCGACCTCAACAAGAACGAGCCATGGGATCTACCAAGTAAGTCAAATCAAGATTTTCTTATTATTTTGACCGTTTCAAACATGATCATCCATCAAGATTCTGATTATTGATTTTGAGTGCAGAGATTGCAAAGATGGGGGAGAAGGAGTTTTACTTTTTCTGCCAGAGGGATCGGAAGTATCCTACCGGGATGAGGACGAACCGTGCCACTGTGTCCGGTTATTGGAAGGCGACCGGGAAGGACAAGGAGATCTTTAGAGGCAAAGGGTGTCTTGTTGGGATGAAGAAAACACTTGTGTTTTATAAAGGAAGAGCTCCTAAAGGTGAAAAGACCAATTGGGTTATGCATGAGTATCGTCTTGATGGCAAATATTCGTACAATAACCTCCCCAAAACTGCAAGGGTATGTCAAAACATTGGTTCGGTCGGTTCAATAAAACAGATCCGAGTTTGATGCATAGAAGTTTTTGTTTGGTGTGGGAATGTTTATCTTGTAGTTATTCTTTTTTATACGTCTTAGTTCAAGATTTAATTCAAAATATAAAATTCAAAATATAAAATTCAATTAGGACCGTAATTAATTAGTTAGCGATCTATAATTAACTGATCTCTCTCTTTTTTTCTTTGGTTTGTTGTGGTTATAGGATGAATGGGTGGTGTGTAGGGTTTTTCACAAGAACGCTCCTACTACTACTATTAACACCCCAAACCAACTCTCAAGGATTGATTCTCTTGACAACATTGATCATCTCTTAGACTTCTCATCTCTCCCTCCTCTCATAGATCCAGGTTTCTTGAGTCAACCCGGCCCAAGCTTCTCTGGTGCCAGCCATGAACTCAAACCCGTCCTCCACCATCCTTCAACCGCACTAGTCAACAACACTTACCTCCCTACCCAAACCCTCAATTTCCCTTACCACTCTGTCCAAAATTTCAGATCTGATTCGGGGTACGGGGCAGGTTCGGACACTAATAACAAGGGTATGATCAAGTTGGAGCATTCTCTTGTGAGTGCGTCTCAAGAAACCGGTTTAAGTTCCGATGTGAACACAACTGCGACGCCGGAGATATCTTCTTATCCTCTGATGATGAATCCGGCAACCGATGGGGCAATGATGGATGGTAGCAAGTCAGCGTGTGATGATCTTGATGACTTGATCTTTTGGGAAGACTTATATACTAAATAATATTGGGAGAAGGTTATTTATTAATTATGATTGAAGAGTGTCATTGATTACTTGTGTAGGGTTTTAAATCGTGTAATTAGTTCGTATATATATACATAAGAAGATTATTAGGTTTCTTAGGCATTGGACTTCAGTTAGATCATTGGTTACTTAGATTTTAGTTTGGGGAAAGGGATGTCATTGGTGTTATGCTTCTTTGTGATTAACTTGTACATATATAAATATTTAGATTATGCAAATTATGTTTACAACCTTAATGTTTCAATGCCTACTTTTACATAATTTTCGTAGTGATGCTGATACATATATATGTACATGACTACAAAGCATATCAGGCTATCAGCACTCATATACATGGACACAATCTTAATGTTTCAATCGTTGAGCCGTCAAGTATAACCACACCGGATATATAGTTCTCATTTAAGCTTCATTATATAGTTCTCAACATTTAAGCTTCATTAGTTAGATAATAAATTAGATGACATGAATAATATGTAGATACTTTAATGGTCACCGATTCTTGGTCAAGATCAACTATTAGTGAATCTGTTGTCATTTATGTATCAAACTTTTTTTTTAATGCCGGTCTTTTCCGGTTATCAACTCATATGCATACTACTAGTCCACAAGCTTATAATATGGACAATCTCAAGCAACCAGACATTTTTCATTTTACTAAACCACCGTTACTTTTAGATTATGCAAATTATGTTTACAATCTTAATGCAAATTACTTCTCGAACAACAACTATATAGGTAATAATATGAGAAATTCCCATCTAGGCCGGTTATGTTGTTATTTGGGTGAAGGAGAATGGGACGAAATAAGATCTCATTTTCAGAACATACAATGTATAGGGGGAAAATATCAAATATGGACCTATATAATCTGGATAAACTGAGAGGAAAACACAGCTCATGAAGCATGTGAATTGTTCCTTGAATCTGGGCATCATATAAGCCTTTTCATATGGCTAATAATTTAGTTTATTTAGAAAGATGCTAAGTAAGGACAGTGATTAATGATGGGTTTCTTGTAAAAACAAACTCCAGATCCCTAAGTCTTCTGTCTTAAGGAACTTAGTTATTACACTCCAGATCCTTTACGTTTTCTTACTTAAAAATATACTAGTATATATCAACTTAATAATTCACAAAAAAAAATCTTGAAATTTGGTTTGTATATACTTATATTTTAGGAGTTAAACATTAAAATTTTTTTTTTCTGGGTTAAAAAACCTTTATACTTACTTTAATTTGGACCCGAAGCAGCAGCTGCAAACTTATTCGTAGGTTTATATTGTTGGACACTTGTACTACATATGTTCATTCAAACTGGTTTTTTTACGTTTACAACGACAACTATAAATATTCTTTACAGAACTGCACCTTTGCCAAAACACTTACCAGTTGCTAGTGCCTGTGTAGCTAGTTCCCTTGTTCCCTTGTTCCCTGTAGCTAGTCCCCTGTTGTTAGAAAATTGAGCGAGCACAATCATTACGATTCAATAAAATAGTACAGTAACATTTTACGGCGGACAAGTAGTAATTAATATTACCAAATTTCCCCTCTCCCATAATAATGAGTGATGAATTGACGAGTCTTTTATTTGTATTTTTGTATCGGTGTATAAATTTCATTATCATCTTTTCATCGGCCACTATACGCACTTTGCATGTAAAAAAAGACACGATTGTCTACAACTATGAAGTTATCAATATGTGTTGTCCACAGATTTGACATGTTACACGAAGAATATGAAGAAAAACAACGAAAAGATAACTCCAAAATTAAAAGATAGAAAAATGCACGAACCTCTTCATGAATAAACTAATGCGCATTATTATCGGAAACTTTCCTTTTAAAGCAAAGCTTTACGATGAATACTTGCAGCAAAGCTAACCGCTTCGTTCCCTTTTTCGGTTTCTAGATGATTGCTATGTTTTGCTATCTTTCTCTCTAATCCTTTTTTTCTTTTTTCTTTTTTACCATTAAAGTTTTGAAGACCCAAAACAAAACATTTAAAATCTCTAAAATGGACGGTCACGCTCATAAACTTTCTTCATCGGTTACAAAAAAATAACGTTAACCGGATCCAACAACTTCGATCCGGTGATAAACCTTAATTTGTGTCAATTGGTTTTCCAATTTTTCGAATCTGCCGACAATAGAAGATAAGCCTTTGGGGCTTTACGTATGAGCCCAATATGATCAAGCCCACAAATTTTTTTCTTTTTAAACATCATTGATTCGCATCTCTCGTCTCGAATATAAAATATCCATAAATGTCAAAAACTTTAATAATAATAACCAAAAGGTCCAAAACAATGTCTAAATCGAAAACAAACCACCAAAATTAGAAATCTGACAAAAATTAAATTTTCTCAAGACTCTAAATTCGACCCCACAAAAAAATAAAACTTCAATTGACCCCGTGTCAAAAAAAAAAAACCTTGTGTTCTACTCCACATACAAAATCTTGACAACAGAGGAACCATCGATCTTGTGCAACGCCACAATTGAATCTCCCGTCTTGCATATCCCCTTCTTCTTCGAGAATTCAATGGCGGACCTAATCGTCTCCTCCGTCGAGTCCTTGTTAGAAGACCTAGCTGAAGCTCCCGTAGCCATAACCGGAACAATTCCACGGTAAATCAAACCACGTCTAGCCACATGTGCTGCAGATTCAGAACACGACCACTCGAAATCATCGGTACGAGTAATCTCCGGCACAACAACAGATAGAATCGGAACGCTTGGCCTGTATTTCGCCACAAGCTCCACAGTGTAGCCTCCCTTGGTGAGAACCACAATCGCAGCCGCACATAGACTCCTTGCAGTCGAAACAGCTGACGCAGCTAGGCTCTCAATAGGAGATAACGGCAAAGAAACGATTTCTTGAATCTTCTTGTGCATTGAGTCGTAGTCAAGGAAGGCCTCTGCTTCCTTACAGATCCTTGACATTGTAAGCACGGCGGTTTCAGGGTGAGCTCCGGCGGCGGTTTCTCCACTTAGCATGACACAGTCTGTGCCGTCAATAACAGCGTTAGCTACATCGGTGGCTTCGGCTCTAGTGGGACGTGGAGATTTGGTCATTGACTCAAGCATCTGTGTAGCTGTGACAACTGGTTTGCCAAGAGCATTAGCCTTCTGAATCATCATCTTCTGAGCAAGAAACATCTTCTCGATCGGAATCTCCATTCCCAAATCACCTCTAGCCACCATGAATGCATCAGAGTTCTCCAGAATCTTGTCAAAGTTCATCACTCCTTCTTGATTCTCCACCTGTAATAATAAACATCACAATATTAGTATACTAAGAAATCAAACTTAACTTGAAGATAAAAAAAGAAGTGTTCTGTTTTTTTCTCAGTCCTTACCTTTGACATTAGCATGATGCTCTTGGCGTGCTCTCCAAGCAATTTCCTGACCTCGATAAGATCAGATCCTTTACGAACAAAGGAAAGAGCGATGATATCAATCTTATTGGGAACTCCCCATTGTAAAATATCCTCTTGATCCTTCTCCGTGAGTGTTGGGAGATCAACTACGATACCAGGGAGGTTAGCGTTCTTTCTTTCTCCAAGAACAGCAGAGTTCTCACAGCGGCAACGAACGAGACCGAGACTCTTGTCACAGGACAAGACGGTAAGAGAGATTGTGCCGTCGGAACAGAGAATCACGTCGCCAGACTTGAGATCTTCTGCAAGTTTCTTGTAGCTCATGGAGATTGTGGTTGAATCTCCTTGCATGGTGTAATCTGTAGAGATTGTGATCTCTTGACCTTGAATTAACTCAACCGGTTTGCCTTCTTTGAGAAATCCGGTTCGGATCTCAGGACCCTAAAAAAAGAGTAAATAGAGTTAAATTTAAATCCCTAATCAAATCTTAAACAGCATAAGAAGGAGTTGAAAAGACAATTAGGGTTACCTTTGTGTCAAGCATGACGGCACAGGGAATACAAGTATTCTCCATGGCGGTTCTGAGATTATCGAGGGTTTCCTGATGATACGAGTGAGAACCATGTGAGAAATTGAACCTGGCTACGTTCATGCCGGCTCTGAGAAGCTTCTCAACCATCTCAACAGATCTCGAAGCAGGTCCGAGAGTACAGACGATCTTCGTCTTTGACTTAAGGGATCCATTGTTAGTTTGTCCTCCAAGTAACTTCTCCATTGTGAAAGAAAAACCCTAAAAACGCAGAGAAAAGTATAAGAGTATTTGAGAATAGAAGATCGAAAGCTCGTGAAGGTTTGTGATTATGATGATTAGGGTCGCGTCTCTAGGTATATATAAGAGAATTAATGTCCTTTTTTACATTATAAGAAAAGGAAAAGGAAACAACTTACTTTTGTGTATTGTCTTAATTATTGTTTGGTCTTGTGTATCAAGTAAATAATTTCCAATAGCGTTTTGGAAATACTGCTTTTTTGGAAACAAGGACAATTTTCTTCTTGGCATTTAATGATGTTCTTGTATCTCAAGAATAAAAAATAAACCGTCCTAAAGAGATTATGAATCAATCAATATATTTTAGTAATTATTAGCTTATTTGAATACTTAACAAATCGAAGCCAATTGTGGACCTTGAAGAATAAAAATATAAGTTTCCCACTAATTTTAATGAGCTTAGGCTCAGGCATTAGACCACCTCTTAAACGAAAATATTACACATATATAGTAACTTCAATGCAGGACCAAAAAACACAAAAAAACTAGCAAGCAGACAGGTTCTTCTTCTCATTCCCACTATAATACATTACCCTTTAATGAGTGAATTCCACACAACTTAGAAGCAGAGCCCATGCGGTTTCCAAAACTAACAATAGAAGACAATTGCATCATTGATTAATGATTACAAACTAGAATAAGAATCAGAAATTGCAAACAGCTTAAGATGTTCTAGCATTGCCAGCGAAAAATAGTTCTAGTGCCTCAGGCAAGGTACCATTTGTTGGATAAGCTTCAATAGCTTGTAGCGCAAGACATCCTTAACAAGTTGGTTAGACCATCTTTATAGGGAGAACATCAAGAGTGTTGTAAACCTAAAAAAATTAGAAAAATAATGAATAGTGGGCTTAGAACTATTTTTTTTATCTTGAATGAGAACTGATTTAAGCCCAGTTCTAATTTGTCGTGGCTTCACATGATTGGCCGAATATATGGAATAAATTTGGACCTTAAACTATGTATTAATTAAATATAATGTTTGTGTGTTTTAATTAATTAAGTAATATGTTTGTTTGGTTTTTTTTTTTAAGTTTTATTTACAATGTTTTGTTGTTTCATAAAAATTTGGTATTGTATTTTGAATTTTAGTAAAAGTTTTATAAGTTTGCAATTTAAATGTTATTTTATAAGTTTTTATAATTGTAATATGTTTAAGAATATTATATTATTAAATCTTATGATCTTAAACATGTTCTCCCAATAACTAACTTCTTAATAAAAGATCTTAACTAATGATCTTACATTATTTTCATAATATTTTTACTCTAAGAACACCCAAAATAGTTTCCCCTATAAAGATGCCCTTAATGGGTATGTTTTCCATTATTAATAAGAATATAAACTACGATTTAACCTATGGTAAACCATGACATAAATTTTCTTTCATTTATATATATTTTAGTGTATTGTTAATAAAAGTTATGTTATTGAATTGTGATTTTGTATAGATATTTTCATTAAAAATTTGTAATTAAGGAAGGTAAGATATTGTGGTTAACATTTTTGATTATATTTTATTACAAATATTACATCCAAATTATAATATTTATTCAAATAGCAAAGAATTAATCATGTCAATCTTACAAATATAAAATTAGAACACAAAATATACTTAAAAAATGTTAATATCGAGAGGAATAACAAAGTTGTGCTATTGAATAACATATGAATTTAATGTATTTCAAAATACATCAAACAAATACTTAATTCGATAACAGTGTATTATAGTGTACTTTTATCAAATACACAATTAAATAACGCTGAATTTTAAAATATATTAAAATATAATATTCAATACCCAACATAAGTTAAAGTATACCAGGATTTGGCGTCTTTCAATCTCATGGAATTAATATAATTAGTCACATAGTCTACATGAATAATAACAATTAGTCACATAGATTTGAAAACTTCACTGGTGTAGTAACAACCGATGAAAGCACAGAGGAATATAAGAGCCACATAAGGTCAGCCAACCTAATCCTACTCAAGATATTTGTTTCTCTTGTATATCTTTCCCGGTGAAGACTAAATTTGGTAAAAATAAATGTATTATAGGTCGATCGAGCAGAGTCAGATACAAGTCATCCAGAAGGAAGTAGCAGAGAAAACCAAAGAGGAGTAAATTACATTGATTTTTTCCTCATATAAATGTAATCCTTGATATTCTATACCACTTCTATTCTATTTAAAAATTTTAAATTTCAAAAAATAATATTTTCAAAAATAAGAGACCCAAAATTAGAACCTACCAATAAAAGAGAAAATTTTATCTAAGAGATCATGGGTTCTTATATTCCAAACAGTACGCAATTAATTCATAAAAAAATTAAGAACTCCTCTTCTAACAACCCACCAATAAATATGCCCTGAAGAGCTAATCTCCTAGCTATGAGTATTTATTTTTAATTAACAGCTGCTACAGAATTTCATAAATATAAGATAGAAATATCAGTTAGCTAAATGAGTGTGAAACTTATTACTTAGTTACTTCTAAATTTGAGAGAGATGTCCAGTTTTGAATATTGATACAAAACCAAAAGGCAATTTTTAGTTTTAGCGTTAGACGTGTTTTGAATAGCTTTTTATACAAAATTGTTCATGGTCTCGTGGCTAAACCATAGTTTTGATTTTGGCTAATCGGAAAATATTGCACAATCATTGCTCTTCTGTTACTTTTTAAATCAGATATTTTTACGGAATTAAAGTATACTCTTTCTGTTTTTCATTAATACATTTTCTAGAAAATATTTTTGTTTCACAAAGATCCTCTTTTTAAAAAAATTTATGCAATATTAATTAGTTATAATTATTGATAAATTGCAAATGTTGGAAAAAAACCATTGAATATTAGTATTATTTTGAGTTATAGCAAATTGTAAATTACAAAAAACAAGACATATATAGTTAAGTTTCAAATAATTTTCTTAATATGTGTGAAAAAACTAAAAATTGAATCAATTAGAAACAGACGGAGTATAGAAATTACCACAAGTAATTTCAGTAATAAAGGTTTTATACAATGATTAAAATTATATATTCCTTCTGTAACAGAAGGTTTTATACGCAATTAATGTATTTACAGGCGAGGGATCATCTGTGGCTTGTGGCTGAGTCTACTTTAATTTTAGTAGCCAGTAATAGTCAGTCAATTAATTACTGCCACCTGTTCAATATTGATCGTTGATGAGGCCGAACCAGTCAGGTTCGTTTTTCAATTTACTGATTCAAAGTCTTCAGTTTAACTAAATCTGTTTAGGTGAAAATTGATGCAATAACACATTTTTTATTCTGTAAAAAGTCCAAAATTAGGTTGATTTGTGACGTTGATAATATACATAACATAAGTAACGAAAACAAATATCAATAATCTTCTTCTATACATTGAATGTTAACAAAATATGAAGCAAGCCTAGCTATAAGTGGAAAGAAAACGAACCTCATATAAGGCTTCTTTTTTTTGGTTAACAAATTTTATTTTCGGGTTAAGATGAATAACAAAGATTCTTGACTTAAGAATGCGACTCACCTTTTTTTTTTTCATTTTAATTTCTTCTTGAGTTTTTGATTCTCATTCTACAGAATCACCCACTTTCTGCGTTCCTTTTGTTTTAAATATGTTACATATTTTATTTTACGAGCAAAAAAAAAAAAAGAATACAATTCCGTGAGTATTTTTTCCGGCGAATGTAGCCCACGTGTTGAAGTATGCTCCCTACGCGAGAGCTTCGAAGCATCATTAGTAAAGTTAGTCGTAAACACGAACAAGAATCTGTTAAAATGAACGTACAAGGAAGAACATTTAGTCTCTATCACACCACTCCCTCTTCTTTTCACTTATAACAGTGACCTTTCAAATGGGTAAAAGGTAAACAAACTATAACAGAGCTAGAGAGTGTGCAACTATTATAAAAAAATCAGAACTATTTAACTAAAAGTCTCAGTAATCGTTACAAAAGTGCATAAAAGTGGAACAATATCAAGAATTGTCTCGAAATCTTGATTGGTTTATAAACTAATTCACTCGATGACCTTTACAAAAGCGCTGTAATTAAACAGAGACTTTGGGGGTAAGAAAGAAAGAATCTTCATGAGAAAGAGTGAGTTTTGATGAGAGATTCATTCAAGTAGACTTTAAGAGACTCTTGCAACACACAACATGGAAAGCATATTCTCACCCACATGGAGATGAAACTATTTTGGTAATATGCTCTAATACTTTTAACTCAAGATTATGATAGGTTCTTTCTTCCCGAAACCGAATAAAGTGTATTGAGAAATCACAACCATGAGATATCGCCTATAAAGTTTGGTTCGGTATCAAATAAATGCAAAGATATCATTCAAGGAACATAATATTTGTTTTGTTAAATATATACCTTATGAACAATAGACCATATCAAAGCACTCACTAACCTAATGTGGGACTACAAAAAAAAATATGGATATATTCTCAGTTGCACATACAGTAGTAATATCCTACGCAACTCCAACATTTGGCAATGACCTTATTCTGTTGGCCATGACGGTAATATGGATGCATGCAGAAACTCTTTCAAAACCGTAGCTAGGCATCTCCTAAATATTTGCAGGAAAGTATAGAGTGAGAAAGTAGCCAAGCAATAGATGAAGTGATGCTTCACTTCTTTATATGTAATGAACATATAGACACACACAACACACATGGACCGGAGAGATAATTGTTAGTAGATCAGACAAGAAAGGCTACAAACATAATAAAACAGAGGAAATGGAGGGGCCAAATGTTTTTTGTGCTAATCAAAGAATGATAAGAAATGGGACCCTCCAGTAAATTTATAGAGAGAAGAATAGGTACTAAACTTGTTGAAGGAGACAGATTCTTTATCATCTTTTAAAGCAAAGCAATGTTTCCAACTTTCATATGTTTGCTTAATCTCAAACTAAATGGCTTCTTGGTTGGACTGAGAGTCAAAAGTGTTTATATCATACTACACATTCTTCAAACATGGCAAGATGAACAACCCCTTTATAATATCATCAGTAACAGCTGACGACTAAAAGTCTTGATATATAAAAATCATTAGACACATAATGCACCTAGAGACCGAAAATGACTCCATGAATAAGGAACAAATACAATTCAGACAAATGAAAAGCATTGAGAATATTCCAAGAGAAGAGTTAGAGAGCTGTGACTATGAAAAATATCAAAGAATAAGAAAAGAGTGGATTCCCCCAGCCCAAGTTATAAAAAAAGAAGAAGGTAGGAAAAAAAATCAGGGAATAAGATACTTCTCTGCCAGAATGGCGAAAGAATGCGCATATGATGCATTAATTGTGGATCAATTCTGGTATCTAACTTGGGGTTGAAAAGTTGTAGTCCATAGGAATCATCAATACACATGAAATTATAAAATATAATCATCCACAAAAACAAAAACATTAACAGTTCAAACGATAAGGACACAACTAACAAAAGCATCGATTGGACCAGTTATTCATATTCCATACCTTAATCATCCTTCTCTAATTTCTCCATTCAACTTCCTATATAAAGCAAAGTTGCATCAAACCAACCTGAGAAAAAAATATAAAGAACAAGTAAGCAAAAGCAGCTAAAAGAAACATCTTCCTTAGTTCGTGGAGTTTTTACACTCTTGGGAACTTCTAAGAGAAGCAGTTTGAATACAAGAACTAAGATCACGTCAGGTAAAAAGAAAAAATCATTATTTTAAAGCAGTTTCCAGCAGTTGGGGGACTAAACTTACATTTGCCTTTTTGTGAACAGACTTTATGTATTACCAAAACCAGCACCAAGGAAAGAACATCCTCTCTTCTTCAAGAATGCATATAACCACTGAAAGGAATCCATTCCTCAGAGGGAACAGTCCAGGAGAATCTGGACTCATCCTTTCGACGGATGCAAAGCCACGCCTAAAATGGACTCCTGATCTTCATGAGAGATTCATAGAAGCAGTCAATCAACTCGGTGGAGCAGATAGTGAGTTATATCATTAGTAATAGAATTAATCTATTTTTGACCAGCAGGCTTTTTTAGATACAATAATAATATTGTCTGTTCTCTGTTGCAGAAGCTACTCCTAAGACAATCATGAAAGTCATGGGTATTCCAGGCCTTACCTTATACCATCTCAAAAGTCATCTTCAGGTAAAAAAATATGCTTTTCTAGCTAATAATATTCACAAAAAGTTATTATTAACTTCATGAAACTGGTAACCAGAAATACAGGCTGAGCAAGAATCTCAACGGACAAGCTAATAGTGGCTTGAACAAGATAGGTAAAGTCTATTTCCATTAACAAGATTCACAGGTTCATGAACTTACAAACTTTACAAAGATCTAAACCTAGCATGTACTTGTATAGGTATGATGACCATGATGGAAGAAAAGACTCCTGATGTAGATGAAATTCAGAGTGAGAATCTAAGCATTGGACCACAGCCGAACATGTAAGAATATGACTATTATTTGTCTATATATATCATTCTAACGTATTAGCTTATCACAAAATTATCTAATCTACTTGCACACAGGAACTCGCCAATAAGTGAAGCACTGCAAATGCAAATAGAGGTCCAAAGAAGGCTTCATGAGCAACTTGAGGTATCATATCCATACAACGCTGTTCTGCACTCTTACTAAAAACGTTAAAGATTCTTACAAGTCATCAAACACTTATAGTATATCTAGAAAGAGAAAAAAGCATTCAGTTTACATGTTCGTATTTAAAACTGAGCCAGGTACAGCGACATTTGCAGCTCAGGATAGAGGCTCAAGGGAAGTACCTGCAATCGGTGTTGGAGAAAGCACAAGAGACTCTTGGAAGACAGAACCTGGGTGCAGCTGGAATCGAAGCTGCAAAAGTACAACTCTCGGAATTAGTATCTAAAGTATCAGCAGAGTATCCAAACTCAAGTTTCCTAGAACCAAAAGAACTCCAAAACCTTTGCCCGCAACAGATTCAAACAACCACCTATCCACCTGATTGCTCTCTTGAAAGTTGTCTGACCTCAAGCGAGGGAACGCAGAAAACGCTAGAGAACAACAGAATAGGACTAAGAACATATCTAGGTGATTCCACATCCGAGCAGAAAGAGAATATGGAAGAAGAACCATTGTTCCAACGAATGGAGCTCACATGGACAGAAGGTCTAAGAGGGAATAATAATCCATACCTTTCAACAATGGTTAGTGAAACAGAACAAAGAATCCCATATTCAGAGAGAAGTCCAGGTAGATTATCAATAGGAGTAGGATTGCAGGGACACAAAGGTCATCATCATCAGCAAGGCAACAATGAGTATACAGAAGAAAGATTCAAAGACAAAAGTGAGGATCATAAGTTTGAAACACGAAACCACCGTAAAGGCACGGACTCAGCAACAGAGCTAGACCTCAACACACATGTTGAAAGCTATAGTACAACAACGCGTACAAAACAGTTCGACTTGAATGGTTTCAGCTGGAACTGAGAAACCCTATTAGGGAACTCCTCAATACAAAGATAACGTTTTGAATCAAGATTCTTGATTGAGGATAATGTACCAAAAACTATTCATTGTTTATTTTTACCTCATATATACAATACAGAGAAGTACGTACCTCTAACTTCATAGACACTCAAGTATTACGAATTTACCCGAAGATACACCGTCGCACCGGCGAATACGAACGGCCGTTCGTCGGAGTTTGTACGGTGAATCGAGAGAGAGAAACGTAGTACTTATAATTGAACGCGTCAAAGCGTTTGGACCGTACCAAACATATCTTAATCAAACCGGTCAGATAATTTTACATTGAAAAGCTCAAAAGCTTTCAATAAATCCGTATCGGACCGTTGAGAACTAAATTAATAATACACGGTTATTACCACTAACCACCCTTGTTGCGTAAATAAACAATTTCACTAAAATGTAAACCGGTCCGGCTCGTCATTCATAAGAAAAGAATTGAAATCACAGACCGGTATGGTCAGTGAACTTGCTCACAACCTCTTGTTCCATTTCCACAAGTTGGTGGCAAAAAGCTTCAACGTCTTTCACCTCTTCTTCAAACTCAAACCTAAACTCTCTCCATTGATACTCATCTCCAGCCTCTTCTTCACTCGGTACCTTCCCCAACAACTTGAAACCTTTCTTATCCATTGATACCATATAAGCATCCTAATCGCCAAAAGAAAACACCGTTAAATGACCAAACTAACATAGAGATTCCGAAATCCAAAACTCATGGCATACGCTTCTTTTTTTTACCCTTGCGTTTATATCGAGATAGTATAGACAGAAAAGAATCAAAGCCCGTCTTCTTGATTCGTTCTTGTTGATTCCATCCACAAGTTTTGTAGACCAAATCCCTGTGAATTAAAAATCCAGTGCAAAACACTTAAGATGAAGCAAACCAAAAAGCTAGATGGATAGCTTGGAATCAAATGTCGTTGGTTTCATTACCTAATGGATCAGCTTTTGACAGTTCCAAAACCTTTAAGTCTATTTCTTTCGTGGCACCATTTGGGTCAATAAACATACATGAGCTGAGAAGAAAACGAGATAATTCATCATCATAAGATCTTGTCTTCAGTTAAGCTCAAACTGATATATTGGTTTAGTTACGCATAAACAGAGATGGGTTTGTGTGTTTTTTACCTTGGAACGAACTTATAAATAACGTATTTTTCTTTTGCATCACAGACCAGGGCTCTAAGACTCTCACACCGGGAGGCATACATCTGATCACAAGAATTCAAGATACTACGAACAGAATTTGGACTCTCACTAATCGCTTTCTCCTCTAATTGTATAGCTTCCTCAACATATTTATTCACCGCCTCAACCTTTTTATCAAGAAGACAAGGCATGATGAACAAAAAAAGGGAAAGCTATGACTGTCTCCGAATTAGAAGTTTTATGGTTCTTACCCTTTTCTCTTTAACAGGGACAATCTCTCCAGTAAAAGCAACCCGGTCTGGAAGCTGCAAACAAAGTTAACCCCGTCTGAGTAAGAGTGATACAGACTCAAAAAAACCTCCAATCTAAGACAAGACATTGAATAGAAACACAAACCTTTCCTAAAGACTTGAAAAAAGCTGCAAGGGGACCAGGATACGGATGGGAAATAGAAAAGGATCCACGTTCATCGAACATTATGTTCTGCCAAAATCAGAGATTAGCTTTTTAAGTTCTATTTACGATTGTGAATGGTCAGCATCATAAACGTATCATTCAAGACTAAGTATGTAACAATAAGAAAGCTTACAACATTGTGCGGTTCAGTTTCTGGTACCCAGAGATAGGGCTTTCCTCGTCTCATCACGTATTTAATCTTTGAAGTATGTATTATACTAAGCAAAACAGCCAAAATTAATACTTGATTCAAAATAACAATTTAGCAGAATCCCATGATCGACATTGAATGAAATCTAAAAACAGAGAAGCTTATCTTCTTCATATCCTCATGATAACCAAATCTGGGGTGTTCTAAGTACCCATCAAGCAATTTCAAACTTGAAAAAGTCGGGAAATTACCTAGCTTTATCTTCAGGTTTGATGGTATTTAGGTATCCTTGCCAGTTCGAACCGATTACAGTCTACACAGACAGGGAGAAGTAATTAGCCGAGAAATTTTCAATCGATACAAAGAAAGAGCTTCGATTTTAGGAAAATATATTAGAGAAAAGAGGATGTACTTTGCATTTCTCGGCAAGTGCAGAGAGATTCGCCTTGCTTCCTTTCATCATCGCGCTCTATGCTCACCAAGTGTTCGACGAAATACCTCTTTACGATCGCGCTCGCTCTATCACTCGCAATGTTTGGTTAGCTCTCAAGAAAGGGTAACGGTCTGTTTAGAACAGCGTCGATGGCCCATTAGTGCTGTTGGAAATACCCAATAATGACTCCAAAATATAAGGCCCATTAGATATGACGTTAAACATCATCATCATTACGCGCTTGCTTTAGCGCGTAGAACTATTTGTCTGGCGCCACGCCATTGCATCAGCCAAAGGGTAATATGTTGATTTAGCCGCATACGTGATGCTCTTTTTTTTCATGTCGACGACTCCCACTAATTTCTCTGGCTGATGATAATAAATTTTTTATAATATGTGTAGACCAACCGTGACTAATTTAATTACATGCCTTTTAAAGATCTGTTAATTATTCGTGTGTTTGTTGATGGTGCTCTCAAATCAAGAATCTCTATCGTCACCTTCTTATATTTGGATGTTTCTGATTTTCTTCTCGTACGTAAGAACGTTTGTACGTACTCGATCGTGAAAAAAAAGATAATCAACTTTTTCTAATAGAGAAAACAAATTGATCAGTCTAGCTAATCTATACACACACACTACCTAACTATACTTCATCATGACTACTTCAAATTAAGTAAGCCAAAATATACATCATAGTTATTAAAAAGTACGTCCATGGATACAATTTAAAAATCTTGTTTTCAATTAATTTAATATATTGGTGTACGTTTTATCATCATATATAATGTTTTGAAGTTCTGTAGATACAGAAACCCAATTTCTTAATATATGAGCTTACGAAAGCGATATTAACCTGCAAATTTTAACGTTTCTCAATACGTACGTGTGAACCTCCACAACATAGAATCAAAAGCTGCAAGTATTGTGCATAAGATTAACTTTCATACTTGAAATAGAACTATCAATACAATAAAAGAAGGATGCGTTGCTCTCCTCATCTGACACATCAGCCTCAACATTGAAGCATAACTTGACACATCATTTAAAATCAGTAACCTATCAGATTTAAACAATTAATACAGATCAGCTCTTTTTTTCTCACGTGGACAAAGCAAAAGTGAAACAAAAGAGAGCGTTTTAGCAATTCCTCGAGTTCTTATGTGGCTTGGTTTACGAAAGGATTGTTCTGTTGTGCCAATTTGAAAACCTAATATGTTTTCGCTCGATTAAAAGTCTACCTTGGATGTCATAAAACCTAATTTGTCAAACTGCGTCTATAGACTAAGAACTTGGGGGTTCAATTTTAGAGAGTATATCATAAAAATTAAAGCCTACGTAGGCTTTTAGTTATGACTCTCTATACCTTGGATGTTAGATGTTTAATTTTGTACTCCTATGAGCTTTTAGTTATGACTCGACCAATTGTTTGTTCCTTTCTAACATTGCTTATGTTGTTCGACATAATGCGTCAATGGGAATTATGTTTATAATGATAGTTGGTTTATGATGATAGTCGCGTTACCGTTGGTGGGTGTGACTTATTTTTCTTTTTAATCGTGTGGCCAATACAGGGAATTGAGATGCTCTCTCTTGGATCATTCAAGACTGGTGTCATCCTTTTGGTAAGAACCGCATCTTTGAATGTTATTATTGAAATTTATTTGGAATGATTAGATGATAAGACCATTCAAGTTATCAAAGATGTCTTATTCATTTCGGTGTTTGTTTAACTTGACTTCCAGGCAGGACTATTTTTTATGATATCTTCTGGGTTTTCTTCACTCCGGTTATGGTTAGTGTTGCCAAATCCTTTGATGCTCCAATAAAGGTTAGTAAAAGAAATTGCCTCAGAAGTACACACCAAATAAAATTAATTTGATTTTGGTTGTTGTTGTGATCTTGTCAGTAATCTCATTGTTGCATATTTGTTTCAGCTTTTATTCCCTACGGGTGATGCTCTAAGACCCTATTCTATGCTTGGCCTAGGTGACATTGTCATTCCCGGTATGTTCTCTTATGCGTAACTCAATAACTATATACAGCTTTTGGTTATACACTCTTGTATTTCGAATATTATATGAATATGAAACATTAGCTTTTGTTTTCCTTTAGGTATTTTTTGTTGCACCTGCTCTAAGATTTGATGTGTCAAGACGTAGACAACCACAATACTTCAAGAGATGGAAGATGGTGTTATATAGTGTTTGAGGTTGCAGGTAATTTTAGGTTTCTTTATTAAAACTGATATTAGTTTTTATAGAAATTTGAGTCATGTATTAGTGTTTCTCCACCATTGTTCATTCTGGCTTGAGCAGTTCATTTTAAAAAATCTAAGTTATTTACTGGAACACAAACTCTTTCATTAATTATTCTCGATTTATTGATTCAATACCACTCTTGATTTTGATAGTGAATGTTCTTTTGATATTCCATTTCCTTATTAGCAGTAGATATGTTGGGCCCTTACTTATTGAACATATGGAAGTTAGACTTGAGGACTACATGCCTATTAATTTTTGGCTAGAGTAATAAACAAAATCGAAAACAACAAGTAATTTCACTATGGTATGAATGCAGGGTATTACCTAAAAGATGTCATCCTTGGAATTTTTTTTTTCTTTTGGTGAGAATCAAGATACGGACGGCGAGAATCAACGGGAACATGAGCTAAAACTCACGGTCGAGACAGATTCATTAACCAAATTTGAGTTAGTGGATTATGACCCAGTTAGAGGTATATGCTCCATCATATGTTTCAGTCGGTTTGGTCGGTTCCGAATTGAACCAATTAAGTAGTTAGGTTTAAAATGATTTTTTTTTTTCCTTTTGAAATGTTTGGTTCGGTTCACATAAAATATATAGTAGTCAAAGTGAAACCGATTTTTTTTTATCTTGATTGTAATTTTAGTTTATATACGATGACTTTGGTACATAATATTTCGCTTAACAAACTTTGGTTTAGACAAATAATTGCTCTACAATCATATAAGACATGGTGTTCCCTCAAAATGCCACTTGATGCCAAACAACTTAATCAAAAATGCTAAGCACACATTGGTTTGATGTCAAAATGCCACTTGATGCCAAACAATTTCTTCAAAAATGCTTGGCAAACATTTGTTTGATGTAATAATGATTTTAAACAATATGATTTATTACATATTATATTTCTACTAAAAAAAATTATCAAAAAAATATATCTCGCAACATAGCACAAAACTAAACACGCATACTGTCATAACATCCACCATATTAATCAGAAAAAGAACAAAAAAAAATCAAAGCTTTTTATCACTTTGAAAGATTTGAGTAATGAGAAAAAGAAGCTTCTTAGTTTAACAAAACAAATCGATTTTGTAATCAGGTTATCTACCTGCTCGGTTTGTTGTTTCTACCGGTACTCCATGTTCTTTATATCTTTCTTTTCTTTTTTAATTAAAAAATAGTATATTCTTGGAAATTCCCACATTCATTATGCAAAAAAAAAAAGTATAGTCTTCTCTAAAAAAACGTTTATGAAACAAATAATAACAAAAAAAATAAAAATTATCATCAAGCACAATCAAATACTTTATTGATTATGAAATTTGATTCCAAAAAATATAATGAAAATTATTTATAAATGCAAAATAAAAAAGTTTATAAAATAAAAACACATAAAAACAATCCCGCAGCGTAGCGCGGTTACCAACCTAGTAGTATTAATTCTTTAATCCTCATACCAAACCACTAACACTTCGCCAACTGCTATAAATGTTGGTCAGGCCTGAATAATTAATACATGCATGGTACAGACTATATACATAGCCTTATGCTAATTATGTTAACTAAATTACATATATTTTAATAAATATTTGTTTTTATAGATATTTTAATGGTCGGTTTTTGTTTCAAAGGCCGGTTTTGACTCTGTTTCCTTCTTCTTCCTTCTGTAGTCCTATTTGATCTCTTCTTTCTTTGGCTTACTCAGATTTTTATTGTCAACTTAATCTTTTTCTTTCCCTTATCTCGAATCATCGGGCTACAACAGAGCATAAAAACCCACAAAAACTATTTATATACTTCTTACACTTCTTCTTTTCCACCATCAAGCACAAAACTTTCCAGGAAAAAAAAAAAACAGAGGAATCACAAAAAAAAATGAATCATCGACAAAAACAGAGTCCCATAACTAACTCCACCGTTGTCTTTGTCATCTTTTCCTCCGTATGTTTTTTCTCCGGCTGCGTTTCTGGCTTGGGAGTAAACTGGGGAACAATGGCGACTCATCAGTTACCACCGAAGACGGTGGTGGAGATGTTTAAAGACAACAACATACAGAAAGTGAAGCTGTTCGATGCTGACACGAACACGATGGGTGCTCTCGCTGGCTCTGGCGTCGAAGTTATGGTGGCGATCCCTAATGATCTACTCAAAGCCATGGGAAACTTTCAAAGAGCTAAAGATTGGGTCCAACGAAACGTTTCTCGATTCAACTTTAACAACGGCGTTAAGATCAAGTAAGTTTAAACATTTATTAACTTCGTGATTAATTACTCGAATTTTTAACGTAAGTAATATTGATACGTTATAGACTCTTATTTTGTTTTGGTTATAAGTTATAACCATGATATATTAACGATAGTATAAAGTAAAGCTTTTGGATATTGGATGATCTGAAAAGGGGAAATCAGTAGGATACTATAGACCCTTTTGGGTTACTGGAACTTTACAGAACGATTACTTTATAAACTTTTGTTACTGTTTTATTAAAGAAAATAAAAAATGTTGACAACTTGAAAATTAATAATTGGATTTGGAGGTCTATAATAGTCGTGAGCCCACCTGATTAGACAAACTGAGGTGAGCTCCAATCCTTTACACGTTTATTTTGGTGTTCTGACTTAGTTGGACAACTAAAATCTTTATTCTCTTCTAGTAATATTTATCTGTAGAATGCTATTATTGGTCGAAATGAGCGAATCATTTTTTTTTTTCGTTATATTATTTCAGTTGTTAACCTGTTATAATAGTTTGTTGAGCACCACATCCTTTCAATTATCTCTATATGTATGTATATATTTTTCTTGTTAAATAATGTAAATTATTTGAATTTGGTTTATCCATATATGGACCATCAATCATGTGTGTGTATATCCCATATTCATATTTATTCAACCCATATTTCATATATATTCAAATATGGACCGTCATGTGTGTGTCAAGTATTTATTGCACATGATCCAAACGTGTTCTGAAACCAAAAAAGTCTATATCTTTCTTTTTCATCAGTTCCTCTTTATTGCAAAGATGCAAACTTTGCAACTATTGGATGTCATGTGAAATTTCACGCAATGTTATTATCGTACCGACGTTAAAAAAAATACCAATATGAAATCATGTAATTTCTGAAATATATCACAAGAATATAAAATTTATTACTAAAGCTTTAAATTCTATTTGAATTATGATTTAATTTCAACTTTAGCAAAAATAAATTAGTAATATGAATTCAACTTTTTTTTGTATGCAGATATGTTGCCGTAGGGAACGAGCCGTTCTTGACGGCATACAACGGATCATTCATAAACCTAACGTACCCAGCACTCTTCAACATCCAGACCGCTTTAAACGAAGCCGGAGTCGGTGATTTCATCAAAGCCACCGTTCCTTTAAACGCGGACGTTTACAACTCTCCTCCAGACAACCAAGTCCCATCCGCCGGAAGATTCCGTTCCGACATCATCCAAGAAATGACACAAATCGTTAACTTCCTCGCGCAGAACAAAGCTCCTTTCACCGTCAACATTTACCCTTTCCTCAGTCTCTACTTAAGCAGTGACTTCCCTTTCGACTACGCTTTCTTTGACGGCCAAAACACCGTTAACGATAACGGTGTTATCTACACGAACGTCTTCGACGCTAGTTTCGACACGCTTGTAGCTTCTTTGAACGCGTTGAATCACGGCGACATGGAAGTGATCGTTGGAGAAGTTGGTTGGCCTACGGATGGAGACAAGAACGCAAACATTCAAAACGCGGAACGGTTTTATTCCGGTTTGCTTCCGCGGTTGTCGAACAACGTAGGAACTCCTATGCGTAAAGGTTACATTGAGGTTTATCTTTTCGGATTTATCGATGAAGATGCAAAAAGTGTAGCGCCCGGAAACTTCGAACGTCATTGGGGGATATTCAAATTCGATGGCCAACCGAAGTTCCCGTTTGATTTTAGGGGACAAGGGCAGAAAAAGTTCTTAACCGGAGCTAGAAACGTTCAGTACATGCTAAACCAGTGGTGTATGTTTAATCCTAATGGTCGTGGCAATATGAGTAAGCTCGGAGATAATATAGACTACGCTTGTTCGCTTTCGGACTGTACCGCTTTAGGTTACGGATCATCTTGTGGCAATCTTGATGCGAATGGAAATGCGTCTTATGCGTTTAACATGTATTTCCAAGTGCAAAATCAAGAAGCTCAAGCTTGCGATTTTGAAGGGCTAGCGACGATCACTACTAGGAATATATCTCAAGGACAATGTAATTTCCCGATTCAGATCGGAGAGCCATCGTTTGGTCATTATGATTATAGCTATGGTTCGATGGTTAGGTTATGTTTGGTGATGAGTGGTTTGGTGTTTCTTCTCCTAGCACAATGAGATTATAATATTTTTCGTTGTATATGACTGATTCTTTGGGTTAATATCAATCATTTGGTTCATAGATTATTTGATATGTTTGTTTCCATTGTATCAAATTTACACCGTTTGAAATTTAAAAGCTTTGATTGTAAAAGAAGACTAACCTCTCTGTCTATTTACTAGAGACATCCACCATTAGCAATGATGACTTGACCGTTGATCCATTCAGCAGCGTCACTGGCTAAGAACCCAACAACAGGTGCGATGTCTTTGGTCTCACCAAGCCTACCAAATAAGTTGAGTGACTTTACTTTCTCTACAATCTCATCGCTCACTCCTGTAAAAAACATATCCGTGGCAACGGCTCCAGGAGAAACACAGTTCACTGTAATATGTGTTCCTTTGAGCTCTTTGGCAAGAATCTTGGCCATGGCTTCTACTGCTGCCTTTGAAGCCGTGTATGAGCCATAGTGTGGATGTAAGGATTGGACCAGTGTAGTTGAGAGGAGGATGATCCGGCCACCGCCTCCACGTTTTAGCCTGTTCGCAGCTTCTCTAGCGCAAAGAAACGCACCTCTTGTGTTCACACTGTTATCAAGCAACGAATCGAATAATTAGGAATCACTGAAAAATCGTGTTAATTAAGCAATAATTAAAACTTAAAATTGACCTAATGATGCGATCAAAAAGTTCAACTGATGTGTCTGAGAGAGAGGAATGATTAGGATCGGCTATAGCAGCTGAGTTAACCAAGATATGAACCGGCGACTCGAAGACACGCTCTGCCTCATCGAAAAGTGACTTCACCTGGCTCGGCTCCGAGATATCAGCCTTCACCACAATGACACGTGGAATTTTACCGGCGACGTCTTCTGAATCGTCGTTCTTCGAACAGCTGGATGTAATCGCCGCCGCGACTTTGTCGGCCTCGACGGAGTTAGTGGAGTAATTAACAACGATCCTAGCTCCAAGCTCGGCAAGGTGGATAGCTATAGCACGGCCTATACCTCGAGAAGATCCCGTGACTATAGCGACTCGGCCGGCGAGGCAAAACGTGGGAGACGAAACTGACGACGCAGCAGCCATACGAATGAAAGATTTATTTTATTTTATTTTTTTACTAAAAAATTTATTAGTGTCATTTATTTAGGGTAGATAGACAGTAGTTATGACATCGTGTTATATGTGTGTAAGTGAGGGAAAACGGCCAGTTTCCCCTAAACTTAGTTGCTTTATCGTATTCCTACATAAAACTTTCGAGTGTGTTTAAAACTACATGAACTAATATATAATTTGAATTTATTACATAAACTATATAAATACGGTCAGAACCTACAAATCAGAAGATGCCGTTAATTAAACCGTTAATGTAACTGACTGGAATGCCACGTAGGATTTACAAGACGACGTAGTTTCACTAAAATTAATTTGTTTAAAAAATCAACAAGCTGAAGTGTCGAACCAATGACCTCAACGAAGACTTACTCGATCAATTACCAAACAAGCTACAACAACTCTCAATGAAAATTGAAACATAAACTATATATATACACTCGTCTTTCTTCTTCCTCATTAACAAACGATAGCAGGAGACAGATCTGAACAAACAAAACCATGTCATTGATGACTTAGAATCGACGAACCATTTATAAGAAAAAATCAGTTTCGTTTCCTAAGCTAGTAAGCATCGTCAAAGCTCAACAAATCAAATAGTTTACACAATTTAGCAAAAATTAAACACCTAAAACCCACTTTAATCAATACCCAAGTTGAGGCAATATGAAAACTTGAAAACGCCCAATTTTACAGGTCTCGATAAGGAATTCAAACACCAAATGCTTCAATAACATAAATCCAGATGGAAATATATCCTAAAGAATACCAAAAGATAAAATTTGAAAAACAGAAAAAAAAAAAACAAAAAGAAATACGAGCAGACATTAAAAAAAAAAAAAGGAATCAATGACAGTTCTTGGGTTCTTAATTTCTTTGTCAATACAGAATTGAAATCTCTTTGTCTCTGCAGATTTGTTTCCTTCTATCAATGGTCCACGGGGAAGAAGAAGAATCGAAGAACGCGTATATATATACGGATGTGTGCTCTTACATCGAGAAGTCTTATAGCTCATTTGGTATTGAGGCGGGTGTGTATATGGAGAGGTCATTGGTTCGACTCTTTACCTTGTTAGTTTTTCAAACAAATTAATTTTAGTGAAACGACGTCGTTTTGTAAATCGCAGTCGTATAGTTCACCTACGTGGCATCCCAGTCAGCTACATTAACGGTTTAATTAACGGCATCTTCTGATTTGTAGGTTTTGACCGCATTTAAATAGTTTATGTAGTAAATTCAAATTATATATTAGTTCATGTAGTTTTAAGCACACTCGAAAGTTTTGTGTAGGAATACGATAAAGCAATTAAGTTTAAGGGGGAATTGGTGATCGTTAGTTTTGTCTGGATCCGTCGATTCGTACACAATTTCAATTTGAATTGCTTCAATGTTTGCTTTTGTTTGGAAAATGAATGAATATTATTTTTAAAAAATATTACATAGTTTCGTTTATATTTTACTATTTTTCTTTATTGTACTATAAAATTTAGCCACTCGTATAATTTTAAATAAATAAGATTATATGACGGTAGACAAATACTAGTAAGGCCAATTCCAACGGGTACACCAAAACAACCAAATTATAGTGTTAATGCTCTCCAACCATACACTAAAAACAACACTATCTCCATTTTTTTGGTGTTTTGTGAATAGTGTTACACCATATTTGGTGTAACACTATTCACAAAACACTAAAAATATATATATTATTTTATTCATGTTTTTGATTTAAAAATATATTAAAATTATTGTTAATCAACTAAAAACTAGATATATCATTAATATTTTAAAATATTCTTATTACATTTAGTAATATAAATTAGTAACTATAATTAATATAGTATAAAATAATAATTACAATTAAATTTTAAAATAAATATTAAATTTAATAAGATTAAAAGTTCATACTAAACTTCAATAAAATAATAAAAACATTATATTACAAAATTAAAACTAAACAAACATAAAAACTAAAATCAATAAGATACATAATATAATTTTGAACAACAATCTAATTTCCTTGAACAACAATCTTAATCTAATTTCCACTAAGATAATCATAGTACTGACTAAAATTTGGTTGGTCTTCATCTTGAGATTATTGTCCTTGAACATGTTCTCCTTGAACTAAATCTTCTTGATTTTGGGATGCTCGATATTGGGATCCAAAATACTAGCTTTGAGAACCTTCTCCGTGTTCTTCATTTTAGTTTGTTGCTGCTCTTCTTCTCAAAATTATTAAAAAAAGTATTTTCTGTTATTTTAATTTATTAATTGTAATTTTCTATTAAGTACTGAATTGGAATAAATCGTTTATATAAATGTTGATGTTTTATTAAACTGTTAAAGAATTTTAGTTTAATAATATAATAATCAAAATTTTTGTTTTTAATGTGAAATTTGGTGTTGTGGTTGGAGATGAAAAACTTTTTGGAACACCAAAACACTAAATTTAGACACTAAATTTAGTGTTTTGGTGTTTTATGGTTGGAGTTGCCCTAATATCAGACTTATTTATCCGGTTATCCCCATTATATGCCTAATGCTTTTATGCTTTTCCGATGTGATGCTAAAGAATTTTCTAGTACTAATTCACTTTTTTTTATATATATTATCTTTTTGTCTCCATCATTTAAGAATGAAGAACAAGTTCGACAATCTAGATGGTTTACATCAAATCAATAACGGAGTAAAAACACAAAAAGGACCACAACTACTTAGAAACAACAATATGGATAGGAAAAATATTCAGAGTAAAGCAAAGATAAAAGATAAAAGATTATTTTGTTATTCTCCAATTATATAATTTTTGTTATGTGATTATCATAAGGAAAAAAGAGTGAGAAAAGTCACGTGTCACGTGTGGAGTGAACAAATCATAATCCTAAGATAAGATTTGACAATGCCAAACTGTCCTCCACAAAATAGAGAAGAGAGAGAGAGAGAGAGTCACACTTTTTTTTTTTTTGTATTTTTTTCCATGTGGACCCCACAATTTCCATATTCCTACTTTTTATTTTTTTCTTCTCACACACATTCTCAAAAAAGAAAGGTCACCGAGGAAGAGCTCGCCGGAGAAACTGAGCAAGCTGAGCCGGAGCACTGAGATGCGGCAAATGTCCTTCAGTTTTAAGCTGCTCAACAGTCGTATCTCCACCTAGATGAGTTCTCAAATACTCCGCTACCGAAGCCGGCACTGACACATCCTTCACCGTCTGAATCACGCAAGTCGGAACCCTAACCAACCCAAGGACTCCTCTCAGATCGCTGTTGAACACCGTCCTCGAAACGAACAGAGATATATCCGGACGCATATTAAACAGAGTCCTGCTAAACTCTCTAACCGCCGCGGGAACATCAGCTCCAACGGCGAGTGGAGCAAACCCGTGAACCCAAGCTTCGTAGTTAGCTTCCATAGCCGAGAAAACTTTCTCGATCTCTCCTTCTTCAAACCCTCCGTGGTAATCCTCGTCGTTGAGGAACCTAGGAGAGAATCCGATCAGGATCAGCTTCGAGAAAAGCTCCGGTCGACGGATCGAAGCGATGATTCCGATCATAGCGGAGACGGAGTGGCCTACGTAAGCGCAGTTCTGGATCCCGAGGGAATCGACGATGTTGAGGAGATCGTCGACGTAAGGATCGAGAGTCGTGTAGCGGTTGAAGTCGAAGTAGTCGGGGTTGACACTGCCGGCGCAGACTAAGTCGTAGAGGACGACTCTGTAGGATTGGGTGAAGTAAGGAAGGATCAGGTGCCATGCTGATTGGTCTGTACCGAATCCATGGGCTAAAAACAGGATCCGATCACCCGTACCCACGACCCGAACATTTAGAGCTTCTAAGATGTTGTGTTGACTCATTGTTTTGTGTGTTTGGGATGGTAAAGACGTGGGTTGGGTTGGATACTGTTTATATAAAAGCTTTGTGTAATTGGGTAGGTGTGTGTTTGTGTGTGTGTAATGAAAAATTCTTTTTTTTTATCATCTTTTCCACTGCAATTATTTATTTATTTATTATCCAATACTTTCGATTTTGCTTTTTGAGTTTATGGATACAAAGAGCATGCGTTGATTATTCGTCACACAAATTTGATATTTTATTAAAAAGATTGTAAGATGCTTCAGAGGTGGTGTTTGGTTGCACTTGAGATATTCTTAAACCATTTTTTTCTTTTATTCTTTAGTTGTGTGTTCTTCGTATGGTGTGATTAAAATTTAATATTGTAAAACATAAAGTTGGTTTCAATGAATGTGTCAGTACGAAGACACGAGTTCAAAAATGACATTAACGGTGGATATATTTAAGATTTTGTAAGAAAAATATATATATTATGGATGTCGACGACGACAAATAAAAAAAAAAAAGAAAAGGCTGTAGGTGAGTAAATGAGTGTTTAATATTACGGCTGTGTGTATTAATAAAAATGAATAAGACGTTTTTATTTTAAATCTGTGTTATTTCCAATTGAACCCCCAATGTTTCAATTTTGACAAATTTTAACACCCAATTATTTCTCAAGATATCAGGAAGAAGAAGAGGCTCCTCTCCAAGAGTCAAAAGACCATAATCTTTTTACACATATCCACCATTAACAGGAATGATCTGACCATTGACCCATTCACCACCATCACCAGCCAAAAATCCAACAAGAGGCACCACGTCTTTGGCTTCACCAATCCTTCCAAAGGGACACTCTCCAGCTATCTTCTCAACCAACTCCGGACTCTTTCCATCATAAAACATCTCAGTGGCTATAGGTCCTGGAGCTACACAGTTCGCAGTGATTCCTGTACCTTTTAGCTCTTTCGCAAGAATCTTGACCATAGTTTCCACAGCTGCTTTTGATGCTGCATAGGTACCATATCCAAGTCTTAAGGATCGGGTCGTCGAAGATGACACAAGTATGATCCGACCACCACCTCCTTTCTTTAGCCTATTCGCAGCTTCCTTGCTACACAGAAACGCTCCTCTTGTATTGACACTACCAGTCCATAAGAAACAAAACAGAGTATTATTATTGGATGTAACAATGAAACTACACATACAAAATCTATAGGCCATTGTGACATGTGACATAATTGTTAAATTAACCTTAACTAATTAACAAAATAGTTGTTTGCTTAATTAGGATTAAGAACCTAACCTAATCAATGAAACAGTCTCTATTTATACCTGAAGATGCGATCGAAATCTTCAACTGATGTGTTAGCAATCGTAGGGTGGTTGGGATCGAGAATCCCAGCGGAGTTAACCAGAATGTGAACCGGCGATTCAAAGGCGGTCTCAGCCGCATCGAACATCGATTTCACCTGGTTTGGTTCAGAGACATTGGCTTGAACCACAATGGCTCTTGGTCCCTTTCCTGTGATTTCTTCTCTAACTGGGAAAGCGTTGATCTCAGCCGCGGCACGCTCGGCGTCTGCGGCTTTAGATGTGTAGTTGATGACAATCCTCGCACCGAGTTCAGCTAGGTGGATAGCTATAGCTCGGCCAATTCCACGGGATGAGCCGGTGACAATGGCGACTCTTCCGGCGAGTGGAAGTGGTGGTTGTGTAGCCATGAAAACGATTCGAATTCGATGAGTGTTTAGTAGTGTGATGTAATGGGGACTGATGGAATCAAGTGGATTGGCCTCTGTTTTTATATAGATTCGTTTGACAAATCAGCCTCTTAACTTTTTATTTTAACAAATTGACCCATACCCGCTTCTTTACAGTTTCCCCCTTTTATATCTGCATATTTATAGAGATTATGCCTATTAGTATATTGGAGAACTGTCCTTTTTTAATTAAATAAAATTTATTTTTTTGGTCAACATAAATCTATGACAAAGTTTCTAATAAACATTATAGTTTTGTTAGAAAAATAACATTAATTTAAGCTTGAATTACGAATTTAAATCTTAATTCTTCTTTTTAGTCAAATTATTTTTGCTACCAAATTTCACTGTTTTGCCAATTTGGAAGGATTGATTCAATTCAATTTCTTAGTTCCCTAACTGAAAATAAAATAAAAGGCATTGGATCTGGACCAAAATTGGGGGAATGAACATAGAGAAATAAGATTCATATGATAGTAAGAATACACAGATTTTATGCCATTTGACTACTGTTTTCCATTAAAAAAAAAAAAAACAATTTGGTCAATTTGGACAAAAATGGAAATTTAATCAATTACGAGATTCTATAAAATATTATCTTCCTAAAATAATAACACAAATTGAGAGGAAAACAAATTCTTAAACTTAATTACGAGAAAAGCCAACAACTTTACCGATCTATCTAAGAAACCCATAATTCTATTAATTCCCATGATCTTAATCTTTATTTTTTGGGTAAAAATCTCCAAAGTATCTTTTAATCTCTTATATTAAGAAGTTACTAAGAAGAGAGAGTAAACAAGCATTCACTTCAATAATTCAATTTGTTTTGTTTCTTCTCCCAAAACAATATGTAGAAGCTCTAGTTTGATAAATTGAAAAGATTGGTACCGTTTCGATAAAAAAAGAAAAAAATAAAAGAAAGGGATCTAAACCCTAAACAAACCCGCCCATCTCACCAAATTCACAACATTCAAAATTCAAAGTTGAATCCTTTTTGTTTTTTTTTTCTGGTTTCCTTCGCATCGTATCGTGAAGAAGAAAGAGAAGAAGAGCGCTTACTCTATTGGGATCTATCTATTAGATTCTTTGTTGGGTCTTTCTTGAATTTTGTTGGGTCAATCTTCGCTGTCGTCAGGCCACTGGTACGCTTGGTACGCTTCTTTCTTCACTTTCGCGCGACTTCACTTTCTCTGAATTCGATACTCTGTATATTTTTTCGATTAGGGTTACTCTTCTTTCATTCAATTATATTCAATTCTTTTTGGATTTGTAATTCCAAAGACCAAAGTTCGTGTCTTTATCACTTTCCTTCGATGGTTTTTATGTTAAAATATCCGTTTTTTTGGGAAGTTTACGTAATCTAATCTAATCAATTCTGTTCAGAATTTCACAATTCATCCGGAGAATGATGTTTAGCGTTTGGTTTCATGATGTTAAAAAAATTTGATTTTTGTTTTTTCTTCTTTTTGGAAGAATTGAGTACTGGTTTTGGTATAATCTATCATAAGAGAATGGGTGTTGATTGATTTGTTTTCCTTATTCGGATATGGTTTAGAATCACTAAGTATACTCACTTTGGTAAAAAGTTATATTTGTTTAGGATTCACTGAATAAATCTGATACTGTATATACTTCTTGTTACTTAAAGAGACTTTACGCTACTGTTCTTATTCAATTCATTGTGGCTTTTTTGTTTTCAGAGGAACAATGGGTAGAAATATCGGTTCGGCGTTTAGACAAGAGTTGTTTAATCTTGATAAAGATCTAGATTCACACAAGACTGCAATGAGCAATCTGAGATCGATTGTGAAAGATTTGGAGGATGTAAAGATGATTCATGTCTTTGTTGATCAACTTTCTCAAGTCAAAGAGATTGGTTCTGAATCTGGTGGCTACACGGTTTCTCTCTTTGAAGACCTTGCTCGTGCTCATGGAGTCAAAATCGCTCCTCATGTTGAAACTATCATGCCAGCGATCATAAGGACTTTGAGTTTCAGTGAAGGGTCTTTACGTGTTCAACAGGCTTGCTCTAAGGCTGTAGCTGCTATGGCTAGATTTGGAATTGATCCTACTACACCTGGAGATAAGAAAACGAATGTGGTTCACTCTCTTTGTAAGCCACTCTCTGATTCTCTTATAGATTCGCAACATCAGCAGCATCTTGCTTTGGGATCTGCTCTTTGCTTGAAGTCACTTGTAGATTGTGATAATTGGCGATCTGCGTCTAGTGAAATGGTTAATAATGTTTGTCAGAGCTTAGCTGTTGCACTTGAAGCCACCTCAAGTGAAGCTAACTCTCATATGGCACTTGTTATGGCACTTGCCAAACACAATCCTTTTACTGTGGAGGCGTATGCAAGGCTTTTGGTGAAGTCGGGTTTGAGGATTCTGGATTTAGGTGTTGTTGAAGATGATTCTCAGAAACGGCTTTTAGCTATACAGATGCTCAACTTTCTGATGAAGAATTTGAATCCCAAGAGTGTTTTTTCTGAGCTAGAGCTTATATGTCAAGAGATAGAGAAACACCAAAAAGATGAGGTGCATTATGTCAAAATGGCAGCTTATGAAACCATGAGACAAGCAGAGATATTAATAGCTGAGGCAGATCCAATGTTTGATGCAGAGAACTGCAAGCCCCGAAACTCGCTCAGTGGATCAATCAAGTCTACACCAAGTCTTGGAGCACATGATGGGAGTGTTTATAGTAGACATGATGGGAGTTGTGTAAACGATCAAGACGATGATGATGTTCTGTTTTCTGGTGTAGGCAGTGGAAGAACTGCTGTTTCAGGCTCTCCTTTGGTGGCTTACAGAGAGAATAACCAAGAAACTGATTCTGTAATCGAGAGTCCAAGATATGGAAATCAGGTAAAATAACAACTTTAAAACTGTCTTACCCTTGTGTGTCCTTTTTCAGTGAACTTTCAATTGTTCTGCTTCTTTGATTTCAGATTCAATGTTTTGGTGTTGAAGATGAGAATATTGAGTCAGTTTGGTTCCATCAGCGGAACAGAAGCTCTGAGTTTAATGAATCTGTGTGCTCTAGGACCAACCGGTCAAGAAGTTCCAGACGAAGCACCAAGAAGAGACAATCAGGAGACCTCTGTTCAAAACATCACAGGCATGGTTTCACACAAGATCCATTCTCTGAGTTACTAGACAACAGAGAGCAGCTGCAACAGTACAGTGAAAGCTCATCATCATCATCAATATATGATACGTCTGGCACTACTAGTCCAACCAACACAACAGAAGATATCTATGAGAAACCGAAGTCAGATCTGGATTCTGAGGCCAAACTTAAGACAGGGGAGACTGATATAGACCCACGTCTTGGACGGAGCAAGCGTGTGTTAAAATTGGGGCTGGGTGTCTTCTCTATTGCAGTTGCAGGGTTTGCTTCTTTCATGTGGAAGCATCTCCAGGATGAAATGATGCCTCATCTTGTTCCGACTTAACAACGTCTATGGGATGAACAGAAAAAAGCTTACAACTTACATAGGTTCGAATTGTAGCTTAGTTCCCTTGTTCTTTTGTCAATGTGTGGCTCATGTTCAAATACAAGTTTGTTTGTTTACTTTTCCTGATGAATTTGTCACTTGCCCAAAAGACAAATTAATGTTAACCAAACTAATATTTTCATAGGTTCAACGTTCTAGCTTGGTTCTCTTTGTCCTTTTGTCAATAATTACCTATACGTCACTTGTCGAAAAGTAGAAGCAAATCTAAACCAAATTCACATTAGTTCAAACTTCAAAATTAAGCCACAACCGTTCGAAGTCTTAACTGAGAAAATCCTAGAAACAATTTCACTAACAAAAAAAAACAAAAAGAAGGCAAAACACTTCAGTTGGGGGTGTATACAAAGATCACAAATCTTAAGCTGAGACATACCAAAATTTCCTCAGAATTGAAAGAACAAAGGGTTACAAAAGAAGAGAGTTTCACTACGAGGTATATATTCTCTGGCTTAATCTTCCTCGGCACCAGCACCAGCGGCGGCAGCTGCATCTCTCCTTGGTCCACCAGCTGGTTTCGCCATTATAATCTGCAGGTTTTAGAATACTTAATGGATATCTATCGAAGGAACTGAATATTGAATCAAGAGTTTGAACGAACAAGGGACTTAAGGCGGCTTTGTTTATATATTAATCTACTAAGATATTGCATTCAACTAACAATATCATTTTCCTTCATGTGATGATTCAACACCTTAAGATATAAATGAAAAATTGCTTCGTTCACCAAAGATTAAATCAAGTCAGTTTGTGCATACCTGGTCTACACGAAGCACAGTGCATGCAGCATCAGAAGCATATTTAAGAGCAAATAACCTGCACAGAGACTTACATGTCTTAGTCATCATTAAAATGAATGGTCTCCTTCGTAAGCAGTCAGAAAATTCTACTCCAGCTTTTATGTTCAAGAACAACTGCTAAGCAGTTACAGAGAGGTCTGATGGCTGAAAGACAGTGTGAAACTTACTTGGTTGCAAAAAGATCCCATACTTTCGTCTCTGAAACATCTTTACAAGCACCTTCCTCTAAGTCAATGCCTAGTTTTGCGTTTCCAGATCCATGTCCAGTGTACAGAGCCGCTATGATTTCCATTGCATTGAGGCCAGCATTATCTGCAAGGGTTTTGGGTACAAACTCAAAACTCTCAGCGTATTTGGTGATAGCATATTTGTCCAACCTGAAATTCAAAAGTGAAACCAAAGTTAAGTTGCCAAACCATAGACAGTTTTGCATAAAAAGCTAGCCTCACATGGATAATTTTGAAAAATTACCGAAAATGATATCATCTAATAAATTAAGTAAAAGAAAGTACCCTATTTCTGCATTGGCATATTCCTTCAATCTTTGAGCCAATTCTATCTCAGTAGCTGCAGCCCCAGGAACAATACGGCTGTCTCTGCACATGGCCTGAGAAGAAAATATAACTAATCAGTAATCACAGTCAAGATATATACAATATATTAGGTACTAAGGAAACTAGACAGGGAAAACGAATCTTTAACCCAGCAGATATTACCTTGTATGTATTAACTCCATCATCAACAGCTCTCTCAAGGTCGTCCAAAATGCTATCTGTGCTTCCACGCAAAACCACGGTAGAGATGGAGTTACCACCTTCCTCGTTTCTAGCAATCGTGACCTAAAGACAACACAAGAAGACCGATAATTGTCTATGATCAATGAAAGACAAAAAACATTAACTTAAAAGATAGGAGTTGACTTCAGAGTACTTACTGTCACACCACCAATTTCCTCAACGGATATAGAATCAACATATCCCAGATCATCAGGGCTTGGCCGGCTAAGCTTCAACTGTTTGATAATTAAAGTATTAATAGCTAGGAAAAAAAACACCCTTCAGTACTCATTCAGGTAGCCAATTAGAAACACTTACATGCGCAACAGCCCCAGCTGTACGGCAGAAGCGCCTCAGTTCAAACTTTGAGCTGATTTTCAATACCATAATCCTGCCATGAAAAATGTTCGTATATGAAAGACCAGTTAAGACATGTATTATCATATGAAGCTACAACGGAACAATGAGGAATCAGAATGCAGATAATAACAATCGTAAAAGGAGTATAGAAAGTTATGATCTACACATACTTGTAGCGCTCACAGAAATGCAATGCCATTTCTCCAATCGATCCCCCGCTAACAATGACTTTGGCTCCTGATTCAGCAACAGCTTTAATCAACTCCTCAACTTTAGCTTCCTCTGTTTTTGCATAGTTCTCTAGCTAGAAATCCAAAATAAAAGGAGAAATCTGTCACAACAACGATTTGAAAACACACAACCATCCTTGAGGAAGCGTATATAAAATAGACGCCAGACTTGTAATTTTCACATTTTAATAAGGCAGTAACAAATCTAAGTGCAGTGAAACTCGTATGCATCATTCATAAAGAAGTCTCATCTTGTTCTACCTCATCACACTGAAAGCATACGGTAAATGAATAAAGATTCCAAACATAAAGAAAAGACCAACCTGCTCAGCACTATGAATGAGGACAGTTCCTTTGGTCTCTGTTGCATTAGTATCAACACCACCCGCAAATACAGCAACCTGAAGAAAGCACAAAGATGATTCAGGGACATCTAGGGGCCAAGCATTGATCATCAGACCAACAAAAACTTGGTCAAAAGCATAAACACAAGAAAAGGATCTCACCTTAGCCTTCTCCATCCGCTTAATGCTACCAACAGCATCACTTTTCATGACCATACCACGGACTATGCAAGAATTGTGCAAGCCTCCTCCCAAAAGCTTGGCAACACGGACGTTATCAACATTGAAATTCGTAGGATTCTTTGGGCAGACTTGAATGCATGCCTAGAAAATAAGCGAACCCGTCAAATAAAAACTAAATCTGCCAGTGAAAAACAGGAAACAAACAGACAGCAAGGAATAATTACGTCAGCAACTAAAGAGCATATGATCTCCTCTTGGCCAAACTGCTTGCTTGCAACAGCTGCTCTCATCCGGGAAATAACTTCATCCTTGTTACGCACATCCATGGTCTGAGAACCACTCTCAACAAGTTGTTCCAAAATTTCAACAGTCTGCACAATCAAAAACATTAGTCAAAATCCTCATCACAGGAACAAATTAAAAACCACAATACAGTAATTCAGATATTCACCAAACCAACCAACAAACCTTATTGATAGCTTTAGTATATCCACTAATAATCTCACTGGGATGAAGCCCCATCCTGATAAGCTCCTCAGCGTTTTGAAGAAGCTCACCAGCGAAAGAGATAACCAGATTTGCACCATCTCCAATTTCTTCTTGCTGTGCCTTAGCCGCTAAAACCAAAAGTTTAGCAGCCGGGTGCTGAATCTCCAATTCGTTCACAATAGTACCAGCGTCACTTGTGACAAACAGTTTATCCAAATGATTGATAACCATTTTATTCATTCCTGAAACAAACCATCACAAAACAAACAACTCAGTTCTAATCCGAAATCTGAATCCCTAGAAACAACAGATCAAGGCAAGGCAGATCCTACTAAGAAAACGAGATCCATTATTTCCAGTAATAGATCAAGGCACAAATCAGGGGAAGTTTACGAACCATTAGGGCCGAGAGAGGTGCGAGTGATGGTGGAGAGTTCCTTGCAAGCTTCAATGTTCTTAATGACGGCTTCGTCGAGACCCGAGAGATGTCTGTAACCTTCTTTAAGCATCGATTGGATACCATATGGCTGCATCGACATACCTACCATTTTCTCAGGTAACGATCTGTATACGCGTTGAACTTTGGGTCACTTCGAACAGAGAAGAGCAAAAAACCCTAAAAGCGAAGAAGAAGAAGACGAAGCTCTCTGTGTTTGTTTTCTTTTTTGAAGTTGTTTAGAGAGAGAGAGAGAGAGTGAGTAAAAGTGGCCCGAGATTGCCCTAGAAAGAACCTCGTGAGGTTTATAAACACTTCGTTTTCTCTTTAAAAACGTTGTCGTTTTTACTATTAAAGTGAGATGGGCCAAAGAGTGAGATCTTTAATCTTTAAGATTGAAATTCTTATTATAAGAAAGTTTAGGGACGTAAAGAGAAATTATGTTTGTGACTACAAAAAAATAGCATTGATAATTTTTGAAGGGAATATGAGAGCAAAGAAAGCATAGAGTTGGTTTTGTTTTATGATCAGATGTGCGTTCCCTTAAAAAAGGAACAAAAGACAAATCTAAGTTTTGTGTTTAGATAAGCAGAGAAACACACAGATTAAAGATGTGTGTATTAGGTTTTTTTAGAAATCAAGCCTGAAGAAAAAAACATGATTCAAAAAACTAGGTTTCTTTTAATTAAGTCATCTTCTTTCCCTTGCATCGATTCCAGCTTTCAACACAAGTTAATTGTTGTTTCCCCGGAAGCTCCTTCAAGGGCCTANAAAAAAAAAAAAAAAAAAAAAACAATCAGAATCAACAAGCTTAGAAACTGGATCTAGATTGGTGGTTGATGTAGTTCTAGATGCAGCAGGGTTTAGGGAACTGTACCTGTTTCTTTTGCTTGATCTTCTTATCTCTGATGATCTTTTGCCTTGTCTCATAGAACTTGTAATCATCAAGTATACATGTCTTGCTCATGTACTCCTTGAAGATCTTTATGATCTTGGTCCCATGCTCCAGATTCACCTGCACCAAAACCAACACCATTTCAGTTAATTAGCCTGACTGAAGGATTCAAATAAGCTTTCAAGCTTTCAATTCAAACATGTCCAAAGAAGGGTTTAGGGGAAGTGTAACGAACCTCTTGAGTGTCTCTGCTATTAGTGACAGGCTTGTTCTCGTTATTCGCAAGCGTTATGTGTCTCAAGAGACTGTTTGGTATGTCTTTGATGATATGCCACTTCACAGGGAAACAACCAATCCATTTATCTTGTTGCCAATACTCCATTGTCTTGTTGAAATCAACAGGGCCTACCATCTCCGCAAGACCAACAAATTGCCCACTTGCGTTCACCTGCAGGTAAAACCGATTACAGTGAGTTACTTAATGTAAATCTAAAAAAGATATTGCACGAGTTGTGAAGTAACCTCATACTGACCGAGAACAGAAGATACACAGGACATTCTTGAGAATTCTCTTTGGCTTCATAATATGCAGCATTCAACTTCTTGTTGCCAGTTGGTGTGCTCGACCACGCACCATACTTTATACTGTTATGAACATCATCTTCGCTGTATGACTTAATCACAAAAAGTTTCGCTTTCACGAATGTTTCAGGGAAATTCTCCCCGTTGTAGCGCTGGAGATCTACCGCTGAAACGTCTTGCTTCATAGCCTCTAGCACTGAAGAGTTAAGAACTTGTGGATTTTTGAAATCACTACTCCTTGGTCCACGACAAAGCTCATTAAGCCTATCTGCTTTCTCATCACTATAACCACGTCCATGATTGAAGCTTCTGGTCTTTCTATAACCATCAACAGGATACCAACCTCGCCCAAGTTTCCAGGAATCATAACCAAAAGTTCCATATGCATGACCAGAGTCAATTACATTCCCATAAAGTCCATACAATCCATGATTGGAATACAAATGATCATTATATCCAAATTGATCAAAATTTGGTGCTTCTTGTGAGCTGTGTGGATTCTGTAAATAAAAAAGGTTGTAGCCAATTATTAGACAGATAATCCCAAGTCCTAGCAGAGATGACGAAGTAAAAAACACACACACATGCTCTTGACTATATGAAGACAGATAAGAGGCAGTAAGGTCAAGTCATGTGAAATAACCAGCATACCATGAGATGTGAAAAGGAGCTGTGATTGTTGTTGCTTTCATAGCCAAACCTCGGATCAGGGTAGCCACCAGAAGGATAGTTTGTTGGGAAGTAACCCCACGGGTATGAACCAATCGAGTCTCCACCATTAAGCAGATTGCCAACATTCATATTTGGCCTTCGTTCACTTCCATGAGAAGATGCACCATAAGGTACATGACCAAACTGGTGCTGAAAAGAACCCTTGTCATAAAACACAGCCAGTTAGCAAAAAAAGCTCACACAAGATAATCAAATTTTATATAAAATGAGCAGCAACACCTCTCCACAGAGCAATTTGCAGTGAAAGATCCTTTGCCACAACACAATTCAAGTTCCAAACTTTTAATTTCAAAAAGAAGTAGCAGTTAAGTACCTTATTGCGGTTCCTAGGGACTTCACTTGCATCTGAACCTAAAGACAAGTCCTGAAACAAATCTGCTGTGTCTGCACCGATTATATACAAGAGCCAATTTAGTATTTGTACAAAACAAAGCCTCAAACTCCAATTGCATAGTCTAAACAAAGCAAATTACTAGTGAAATTCAAACCCATAAGTAGAAAAATAACTAAACTTGCAAAAAACACATAATTTTATCAATCTTCCCATAGAGAGGTTTTACAGACTCTGGACACCAATCTTATCCGAAATAGACAACCTACGACAGATATGCTGAAAACAATGGTCCCTAAACCCTAAACCCAAGGGCTCAAATCAATCGCAAGTTGTAATACGAACACAAAAAAATGATAACTTTCCGATGCTAATAAAGCAAAAAAAACTCCATCTTTGGGAATAAAAGGAACATACCCAGAAGAGGGAAGCTAGTAACGAGATGATCAGAAGAAGCGGCTCCAGCCATGTCGAGATAAGGCGAGGAAAAAAAGCTTGAAAAAGGAGAAAAACCCTAGAATATACGTCTGAGAAAGTTGGGCAAATGAAAGCAAAACGCAACCTCGAAAAACCCAGAGAGAAAGAGAGAGAGCCTTGTTGGGGTTTATAGAAAGTTCGGTTCTTTTTTT
>NC_025699.1:1156716-1162734 GCF_000633955.1 Camelina sativa | reverse complement strand
TGGTGCTTCTTGTGAGCTGTGTGGATTCTGTAAATAAAAAAGGTTGTGGCCAATTATTAGACAGATAATCCCAAGTCCTAGCAGAGATGATGAAGTAAAAAAAACACACATTCTCTTGACTATATGAAGACAGATAAGAGGCAGTAAGGTCATGTCATGTGAAACAACCAGCATACCATGAGATGTGAAAAGGAGCTGTGATTGCTGTTGCTTTCATAGCCAAACCTCGGATCAGGGTAGCCACCAGAAGGATAGTTTGTTGGGAAGTAACCCCACGGGTATGAACCAATCGAGTCTCCACCATTAAGCAGATTGCCAACATTCATATTTGGCCTTCGTTCACTTCCATGAGAAGATGCACCATAAGGTACATGACCAAACTGGTGCTGAAAAGAACCCTTGTCATAAAACACAGCCAGTTAGCAAAAAAAAGCTCACACAAGATATCAAATTGTATATAAAATAAGCAGCAAGACCTCTCCACATAGCAATTTGCAGTGAAAGATCCTTTGCCACAACACAACACAATTCAAGTTCCAAAAAAAGGAAGTAGCAGTGAAGTACCTTATTACGGTTCCTAGGGACTTCACTTGCATCTGAACCTAAAGACAAGTCCTGAAACAAATCTGCTGTGTCTGCACCGATTATATACAAGAGCCAATTTAGTATTTGTACAAAACAAAGCCTCAAAACTCCAATTGCATAAGTCTAAACAAAGCAAATTACTAGTGAAATTCAAACCCATAAGTAGAAAAATAACTAACTTGCAAAAAAACACATAATTTCATCAATCTTCCCATAGAGAGAGGATTTTACAGAGACTCTGGACACCAATCTTATCCGAAATAAACAGATATACTGAAAACAATGGTCCCTAAACCCTAAACCCAAGGGTTCAAATCAATCGCAAGTTGTAGGAAGAACACAAAAAATGATAACTTTCCGATGCTAATAAACAAAAAAACTCCATCTTTGGGAATAAAAGGAACATACCCAGAAGAGGGAAGCTAGTAACGAGATGATCAGAAGAAGCGGCTCCAGCCATGTCGAGGAAAAAAAAAGCTTGAAAAGGAGGAAAACCTAGAAAACGTCTGAGAAAGTTAGGCAAATGAAAGGAAAACGCAACCTCGAAAAACCCAGAGAGAGAGAGAGGCAGAGAGCCTTGTTGGGGTTTATAGAAAGTTCGGTTCTTTTTTTTTTTTTTTGGTTCTTCTTCCCCCTTTAACGTAAGGCGGTGTGATCTTTAACACAGAACACAAAATGCCCCCAAATGGGTAAAAAATAGCGAAGAATTCTAAGCGACAAAAATCAATTTTTTTTTTCCTTTTTGCTCCTTTTACCCAAAAAGATAAGGCTCTTCTTCTTAATGACCATTTCATCGTCACACGAGAAGATTCTGAAATTTTGACGTTGATTGCTTTTGTTAAAAAAAAAATTAAAATTTCAAAAGACCAAAGCAATAAAGCGTAGCTACCTACCTTATGATGAAAATTAAAAATCTTGGTGATGTTTGTAAATTGTAACATACATACTGATATACAATAATACAAATATGATTTGACACCGTATGAAACAAAATCATTAGTGTTGAGCTCAACTTAAGAGTTAAGACAACCTTTACAAATTGTAGGCCGATTTGGTTTGGCCAAAAGAGCCAAACTACGTGTGTGCGCGCACTACATAAAAAAAAACTAATCGAATACACTATATCTACTGGTGGATCGTGTCCGTAAAACCAGTTTAACACAATGAAAAGGAGGATGCTTCGATAACCGAATCTTAGATGATTCCATTTGGATATGAACCTTATGTTCTGGCATCGAGCCACAAACATACGTTTGCTCCTCACCTATAAAACATTCGAATGTTTTTGATAAGAAAAAGGTCGTCCTAGAGAGTAATGATATTTTTTCATTAAATTATGTGGGTTTTCTTTGGATAACTGAGTACAACAAGTAGTGTATGATGATGATGCAAAGAAAGGAAAATCTTAAGACCGATTTGTGGGGTTACTAACTTACTAGTGTTGTGGTCGCACATACAACAGCATATGGTATAAAAACAAAAACAGTAGTCAAATTCAAAAACAATTTGTTCTGATTGGAAAAACATTCATAGAGTGATAATACTCAAAAATCTTTTTTAGCAATTTCTTTTTACCTTTTCTCGTGATGGAGTATCTATTTTTTTTTTAAATAGCATTAAATTATATTTGGCAAACATCACATGGTGTTCCACAAGATTGATCAGTATGTTTATCCTTTGTCTCTCGTTAGGTTCATTCATTAGAGAGTTGTATATATGATGAGGCGGTAAGGAAGGACAAAACATCATCCTCGACTCCGGAAAAAGTTTGAGACATTCCCAACAACTTAATTCCACTAGTGTATTATTGCATCATTAATTTGGTGTTACATGCTACAACTTTTCTTTTCTTGTTTTTGCAAATTTTTAAATTACCAAGATAATCAATTATGATTAGTTTTTTTTTTTTTTTTGCAACAAAAATTTTCTCATTTGAGAATACTCAGTTGTCGTTATTACTGATTTAGTAGTGAGTTGTCCCACTAGAGGTAATTTTTTTTCTTTCTTATGCAAATAAGAAGAAGTAAGCACGTGACAACTTGGAAACATCGTTTGTGGTATCAAATATTTATACGCCATATATAATCCGACTGATTTTAAAAGTTTAATATTTTTTTATAGGCAAACAATTTTGAAATTGATTGCTAGCAAACAAAGTACACTTAAATTCTAACGAAATAATGCGTTTTTAAAATCTACATATCAGAATCACTTGACAAAAATATGTCAACCAATCTAAAAAATACAATTATATCATTGACTTCTAAATACAAATCACACACAATGTTATAAATACAGCGTGATGTGTTGTTCCACTGATCTCCATGGATTAATGGATCATGTGACATACGAGTTTTATTTTAGACATGTTAAGCTTTCTTTTAGATGTTTTTTTATAAATTTAAAGTAAGTTTCATTTTATATCCTACTATATTAATTGGGAAGTATAAATATAAAACTAACCTTAAAATGTGTAAAAAATTACATTCAATTGCCATTAGAAAATTTTAATTAAGCTTAATTAATTAATTTAAATAAATATAATTAATTAAAAAAATAAAAAACACTCACAGATCAAATAGAAAAAATCTAGAAAAAAATATTTTCTCTCTCTAATAAATTATGGACGAAATTACTAAATAATTTAAAAAAAAAAATATAAACCAATCAGAATTTTAAAATCCTACTATATTAATTGGGAAGTACACATATGAAACTACCCTTAAAATGTATTAAAAATTACATTTAATTGCCATTAGAAAATTTTAATTAAGCTTAATGAATTAATTTCAATAAATATAATTAATTAAAAAAATAAAAAACACTTACAGATCAAATAGAAAAAAATCTAGAAAAAAAAAATATTTTCTCTCTCTAATAAATTATGGACGAAATTACTAAATACTTTAAAAAAAAAATATAAACCAATCAGAATTTTAAAAACTAAGATTTTATATCCAAATATATAATATAATAATTTTTAATAACTAAATTTCAAAAATTTTGTTAAGATTTTAAATTATTATTCTCCTATCATCTTTATTTTATTTTATATATAAATTGTATGGAATTTTCATATAATAATTATGATTAATAAAGTGCAGAATTTTTTCTGCATATGTTGTGATTTGAATTTTTAAAAACAAAGATATATTAATCAATCTATAAAAATATATGTTTTAATTTCCACATTGGCGGGTTGGTAAAACTAAATTTATATAGATGATAAATTAATAATTTATATTTTTCATAATTATAATATTAAAATTACTACTTTATATTCCACAAAATAATGATGCAAATACAACAAACAAACAATATAAAATTGTAATATACGTCAAAAATAAAATACTATAATATTCCAAAATACTTAGTATTCAAATAGACTAATAGATTTACAGAACAATTAAAAATAAAAATTATATCAAACAAAATAACTTTAAAAAATATATATAACAATAACTTTTATTGTATATTATAATTTTTTTTAAATGTTGACCCGTGTTTTAGAACAATACGAATGACAAATTATGAAGAAAATGTGCTTACACGTATGACGTACTTTTTCATTAATTTTATTAGTACTAATAAACTGTACTTTGTATTAGTAACATCTAAGAATATATTATTTTAATACTATATGAAATATCAGCCAGAAAATAAAAAAAAAAGCACGCGAGGAACCCAAAGCGGCAATACAGTGATAGCCAATGAAACCACAACACCAATAGCCCATTAGGCATCAATCAGCTAATCTTTAGGTCTGAGAGCACAGCAAATAAAATAAAAAAGTTAACGTTGCAATTATATGTTTAAAAAAACGACAAATAATAAATTAGGTAAAAATAAACAAAATATATTTAGAAAAACAAAATATTGGAAGAAGAAAAAAAAGAAAAGTGAATCAATCCTTCCCCCAAGAAGAAAAAACTTTAATTTTAATTTTATTATTTTTTGGTCTCTCAACTCAAAAATCTCTTTTTTTTTTTTTTACAAAAATTTGCACCTCTTCTTCATCGTCTCATCTTCATCTTCTTCTTCTTCTTCATTATTAACCCTAAATCTAGCCGCAACTACCTCTCTCTCTCTCTCTCTATCTCTCTTCTTCATCTGTCTCTACTCTACACAGCTCAAAACTTTTTTTTTCTTTCCCTTTCTTCACATTCAAATCGTCACAGAAGAAGCTAATCGGAAACTTGAAGAGAGAGAGAGAGATCTGAAAGTTTTTGTTCTGGATCGATCTTGTTCCACCTCCGATCATCGTTGTTTTCATAACAAGTTCTATCAAAAAAAAAAAAATCGATCTTCGGGTAAAACAGTCTTTTAAAATCTCGATTCGATTCGATTTCCTTTTGTTATGGTTGTTGTTGTTGTTGTTGAGCTGTGACTTTTTCTTTGGTACATTTTGTTATGAACTATGCGAAAAAAGATCGTGATTTTTGGAAGATGATTGAACATGGTTTCGTTTAAACTGACAAATGTTTTTCACTTTATAGAAGTTTCTTTTTTTTCGTTTGTGTGGTGAATGAATCTATATGTTACTTTTGCTTTCGATTTGTGTATGTCTAGGAGAAGCTTGTGTTGATTGATCTATGGGGTAGTAAGTAATTTTTGTTTTTGTTCTACTAGGGTTGTTATTTTCCATGGCGTTCATAGTAGCAAGGAACCTTTGATGAATATGAAACTGTTGAGCTACATATCATTTGAGAAGTTCTAATTTTGGCTTTTGTTTTGGTGACGATTTGGTTTTGATTGAAAAATGCAACGCCTTAAAGAGTATTTTTGGAATGCTAGTAATGTGAGCCATGGTTTCTTCTATTCTGTTACATTGCTTTCTCCTATTGATTCCTTTTAAACACTTTCCTGAATAAGAATTTGTTTTCATCCCTTGTTTGCTCTCTCTTATTTGTTGGTTTATTATATCTCGTTGGAGAAGCAATGCCACAAAGTTCTTTATCTCCACCTTCTGTTTGTGGACTATTGCTTCAAATAAACTTGTTATTGTTAAAACCTTACACTCTACTCCCAATTTTTTTAATGCCACAGGTAATGTAAAGAGGTGACTGAAAGAAAATATATTTGACGTTTTGCATGGAGTAAGAATGCCAGAGTTAAGAAGTGGAGCAAGGAGATCGAGACGCCTTGACGAGCAGCCTAACCCTCAGCTAGTTGAACAACCAGAAATTATCGTATCTCCTCCTCCCACTGCGACAAGGAGAAGAGGTGGTGGTAGAGGAAGGGGGAATGCTGCTTTAGCTAAAGGGGCGGCACCTCCAAGACCAACTGCTGCCGGTAGAGGCAGGGGTATCAGGTTGACAGACTTAGACCCAGAACCTTGTGAGGTTCGTCCTGCTGCAGGTGCTTTAGGGGCCACTGAACCTGCCTTAAATCGAGTCGAAGGGGTAGCTGATAAGGATCTTGCTGCAGAAGGCG
>NC_025699.1:1150391-1156328 GCF_000633955.1 Camelina sativa | reverse complement strand
TTTTGCATGGAGTAAGAATGCCAGAGTTAAGAAGTGGAGCAAGGAGATCGAGACGCCTTGACGAGCAGCCTAACCCTCAGCTAGTTGAACAACCAGAAATTATCGTATCTCCTCCTCCCACTGCGACAAGGAGAAGAGGTGGTGGTAGAGGAAGGGGGAATGCTGCTTTAGCTAAAGGGGCGGCACCTCCAAGACCAACTGCTGCCGGTAGAGGCAGGGGTATCAGGTTGACAGACTTAGATCCAGAACCTTGTGAGGTTCGTCCTGCTGCAGGTGCTTTAGGGGCCACTGAACCTGCCTTAAATCGAGTTGAAGGGGTAGCTGATAAGGATCTTGCTGCAGAAGGCGGTAGCGCAGAGAAAATAGTAGGAATGGAAGAAGATTCCAGCATGGGTCCAGTCCCTGAAAGGGTATTTCCTGTTTAACATTATGACATTAGTCACTGGATTTCTGCTAGGTTACATCCTTGCAAAACTCTAGGGTTAAGTCAAAGAAGGTCCTCCGTTTTGGAGTTCAACATATGCTTGTTTCATCACCAATCATCATCTTGGAACTCTTAGATCTTTTGCTGATATGTGGTTCGCGAGCCATGCTAATGTGTTTAAGCATTGTCTCAACTTTTTATTTACCTTTGAGAGAGATATTCACTATTATTTAATTGTGCAGGTGCAAGTTGGGAATTCTCCTGTTTATAAGACCGAGAGGAAACTCGGTAAAGGTGGATTTGGTCAAGTTTATGTTGGCAGAAGGGTGAGTGGTGGCAGTGATAGGATTGGAGCAGATGCAATTGAGGTATTATAGAAAAAAGCCTGTTGAAAGTCATGGGGTTTAATACCAAAAGAGTGAACAAATTAAAAACGTTAATTCTTTTCCTTTTCAGGTAGCTCTTAAACTTGAACATCGAAATAGTAAAGGCTGTAATTTTGGCCCACCTTACGAGTGGCAAGTGTACAAGTAAGACTTACCTGCTTCCTTTCTAAATTTCCTCCCATATTCTCTATATCTCGTTATGTGTCACTACTAATCTGTTCTGTTTTATTTTTCTCTTTTAAAGTACGCTCAATAGCTGTTATGGAATTCCTGCTGTACATCATAAGGGTCGTCAAGGAGATTTTTACATTCTGGTAAGCTTTTCGTACGAGCCTGGTTACACATCGAGATTAATGAGGTGTCGTTTATAAAAGAAACTATTATAATTATTTCAGGTCATGGACATGCTTGGTCCTAGCCTCTGGGATGTTTGGAATTCCTTGGCTCAATCGTAAGCACTTTCATCTTGCTTTATATTCAGACCAATCATGCTCATGCAGATATTCTAAATTTATTTTTCGTACGTGTAGGATGTCTCCAAACATGGTAGCGTGCATTGCAGTGGAGGCGATATCTATTCTTGAGAAACTGCATATGAAGGGGTTAGTGCTAATTTTTGTAGTTGCCAACTTCCTAGCAATTAATAATTCCATTTCTTTCGAACAAATTTATAATTACACCCAAAAAATTTGCTATCAATGAGCTGACTGTCATGCCATGTTTAATCCCTACGTGAAATAAGGTTTGTGCATGGAGATGTGAAGCCAGAAAACTTTTTACTTNGGGAATTCTCCTGTTTATAAGACCGAGAGGAAACTCGGTAAAGGTGGATTTGGTCAAGTTTATGTTGGCAGAAGGGTGAGTGGTGGCAGTGATAGGATTGGAGCAGATGCAATTGAGGTATTTTAGACAAAAGCCTGTTGAAAGTCATGGGGTTTAATACCAAAAGAGTGAACAAATTAAAAACGTTAATTCTTTTCTTTTTCAGGTAGCTCTTAAACTTGAACATCGAAATAGTAAAGGCTGTAATTTTGGCCCACCTTACGAGTGGCAAGTGTACAAGTAAGACTTGTGCTTCATTTCTAATTTTCCTCCCATATTCTCTATATCTCGTTATGTGTCACTACTAATCTGTTCTGTTTTATTTTTCTCTTTTAAAGTACGCTCAATAGCTGTTATGGAATTCCTGCTGTACATCATAAGGGTCGTCAAGGAGATTTTTACATTCTGGTAAGCTTTTCGTACGAGCCTGGTTACACATCCAGATTAATGAGGTGTCGTTTATAAAAGAAACTATTATAATTATTTCAGGTCATGGACATGCTTGGCCCTAGCCTCTGGGATGTTTGGAATTCCTTGGCTCAATCGTAAGCACTATCATCTTGCTTTCTATTTAGACCAATCATGCTCATGCAGATATGCTAAATTTATTTTCGTACGTGTAGGATGTCTCCAAACATGGTAGCGTGCATTGCAGTGGAGGCGATATCTATTCTTGAGAAACTGCATACGAAGGGGTTAGTGCTAATTTTTGTAGTTGCCAACTTCCTAGCAATTAATAATTCCATTTATTTCGAACAAATTTATAATTACACCCAAAAATTTGCTATCAATGAGCTGACTGTCATGCCATGTTTAATCCTTACATGAAATAAGGTTTGTGCATGGAGATGTGAAGCCAGAAAACTTTTTACTTGGTCAGCCTGGAACAGCAGACGAGAAGAAACTATACCTTATTGATCTTGGTCTAGGTGAGTTTCTGTAATATGCTTACAAAGAACCTAATACACTTCAGCTGTTTATATCTCTCTTTTGTCTCTAGAAAGTCTTTTGAAATATTTATAGTCTTTATTTTAACAAATGTTAACATAGATTCTCTTTTATTTTAGCATCAAGATGGAAAGATTCACACTCTGGCCAGCATGTTGAATATGATCAAAGAGCAGATGTATTCAGGTATTTTAATTGTGTTGTGTATGCTATCTTTCTTACTTTTCTTTTGTATACATATGTATTTACATCTTTATTATGCTTCATATGCAGGGGAACAATAAGGTATGCAAGTTGTCATGCACATCTTGGTCGCACCGGAAGTCGGAGAGATGATCTCGAGTCATTGGCTTATACATTAATATTTCTGATGCGGGGAAGGTTGCCGTGGCAAGGGTACCAGGTGGGTTTCTTATCTCTCTTCACAACCTACAGCATTTTTAAGTCTCAGTTCTAGTCCATGATTTATGGTTTTTGTACGCAGGGTGACAACAAGAGCTTTCTTGTTTGCAAGAAAAAGATGTCAACGTCTCCTGAATTGATGTGCTGTTTTTGTCCACCCCCTTTTAAGCTGTTCCTCGAGGCAGTTACTAATATGAAGTTTGACGAGGAGCCCAACTATGCCAAGCTTATCTCAATTTTTGATACTCTAATCGAGCCATGTGCTATATCTAGACCAATAAGAATTGATGGGGCTCTTAAGGTGATTTTCTTTGGTTCCTGTGTCTTTTTTTTTTTCACTATGCATAAATATATCAGCGAGTGTTGACATTTTACTTTTGCATGACTAGGTTGGTCAAAAGCGAGGAAGATTGCTTATCAATTTGGAAGAGGATGAACAGCCTAGGAAGAAAATTAGAATCGGCAGTCCTGCTACCCAGTGGATTTCAGTTTATAATGCACGCCGTCCTATGAAACAGAGGTAATTCTTACACATTTAAATGCTTTGCTCACCACTTCTTTCTGGAGTATAAAGCTCTGAAAATCTTCATTAATCATTCCTCTTTCTAGCTGACCAGTCTGCTTGTCAGTCATAGCAAAACATATTGTCTAATGCTTTGCATTTGTTATGGCTTTAGTTATTACCTATTTCAGAAAGATACATTAGGTGGGATGGGGAAGGATACTGAGACTTAAATAATATTAGTGGAAATATTTGTTTTTTTGTATTTCTTTGCGTAACGGGTCAAATCTTTGTTGCTTTTGTAGATATCATTACAACGTTGCAGACTCAAGACTGCACCAGCATGTTGAGAAGGGTAACGAGGATGGCCTTTTCATAAGCTGTGTAGCATCAGCAGCTAATCTCTGGGCCATCATCATGGATGCTGGTACTGGGTTCAGTTCTCAAGTATATGAACTGTCCTCAGTCTTCCTGCACAAGGTGAAACATCTAAAGCATTAGGAGCCATCTATTTGTCATACCTATGTTGACTATAGCAGCTTACCATTTGTTTCTGGATTCTTTGCAGGACTGGATTATGGAACAATGGGAAAAGAACTACTATATCAGTTCCATAGCTGGTGCAAATAATGGGAGCTCACTGGTTGTTATGGCAAAAGGTTGGTATTCACGTCTGATGATAACTTTGCCGACGTCTTACTTATTCATTCATTAGATCATTAAAAGCTGTTTTACTTATTCCACTTCATGTAATGTGATAGGAACTCCTTATACCCAGCAATCTTACAAAGTCAGCGACTCATTTCCATTCAAGTGGATAAATAAAAAGTGGAAAGAAGGTTTTCATGTAACTTCGATGACCACTGCTGGGAGTCGGTGGGGTGTAGTAATGTCCAGGAACTCAGGCTACTCTGAACAGGTTCCCATATCTTTACCTGAGGCATTTCGATGCTTCTTTGATTCCTTTTTGGGCACTATGATGTATTAATGATGTTTATGTGGTGTATATAATAGGTGGTGGAGCTTGACTTCTTGTACCCAAGTGAAGGAATACATCGAAGGTGGGAAAATGGATACAGGATAACATCAATGGCTGCAACAGCTGACCAAGCAGCTCTTATATTGAGTATACCTAAACGTAAAATAACTGATGAAACGCAAGAGACTCTCCGAACTTCTGCCTTCCCTAGTACCCATGTCAAGGTAATCTTCGAAAACAAATGAAGCATGTTGGCTTCGTTTCACACATGAAATGGAAATTGGGATTCTTCTCCATTTGTTCTTTTTAACTGACATTGGACCTGCATTTTTGATTTCAGGAGAAATGGGCAAAAAATCTGTACATTGCATCAATATGCTATGGTCGGACAGTTTGCTGATAAAAACATAATCTGTATCAACCTCTATGTATGTAGTAGTAACCTCTATGCATGTAGTAAGTACAAGATAAAAGGAAAAAAATAATAAAAAAAATGAGTAGAAGAGAGCATTTATTAGTAGAACTGATGAAGAGCTGGAAAAAGATTATGCAGTTTCTGGCTTAATTGTTTCTGGATTAGGAAGCAACATGTTTGTTAATGAACATACATCATCTCTAAGAAGCCTTTCTCATCGTTTGGATTTTAATTAATATGTAGAAATTGGTTTGCTATTACTTCAAATGTTATTTGTAAGAATCGAATGAATAGAGATAACATTTCAAATTTTGAGAGAAGTCAGATATATGAAAGCATCGTTTTCATTTAGTCTTTTAAATCACTGAATTCCCAAATCAATTACATGTTCTGGAGTCAACGTACTAGTCAACATGATCGAATATTCAACTCTATAATTGTGTGAATGCAGACAGAAAGCACGATCTTAAAAGTCAACTATTTTTATATTTAGTGCTTTCTTCACAAAGACTACAACACATCACAGTCACTATGAAGAAAAAACATTGTTCGGATCTAAGTCGTGTAGCAATAATCACTTCTTGGACTTGTTATAAATATGAAACAAGACAGCATACAGTAGAACCTGTGAGCGGCAACAGACAATACCTCTGAGAATAATGCTGAATCTAGCCCTGGGCGTTCGGATTTTCGGTTCAGATCGGATCGGTTTTTTTGGATTTCGGATTTTTTGGATTGGGACATATAGAATCCGTTTAGAATTCGACTGTTTTTCGGATCGGATCGGATCGGATTCGTTCGGATTCGGATCGGTTTTCAACTTTTTTCTAGAATCCGAACTTAAACCGAAACCCTTATATATGTCATTCAGGAAGTTAAACCAAAAAGTTGGAGCAGCTCAAATGGTTAGCGTGTGTATGCCTTATCTGAAAGGTCTCAGGTTCGAACCCTCCTCTCGTCTATTCTATATTAAAATTTTAAAACAGATCCGTTTATAGCTAATGGGCTTGGGTTAGAAGCCCAAAAATAATACCAATACCTAAAAATTAACTGGGCAAT
>NC_025699.1:1147351-1148760 GCF_000633955.1 Camelina sativa | reverse complement strand
TTAAACCGAAACCCTTATATATGTCATTCAGGAAGTTAAACCAAAAAGTTGGAGCAGCTCAAATGGTTAGCGTGTGTATGCCTTATCTGAAAGGTCTCAGGTTCGAACCCTCCTCTCGTCTATTCTATATTAAAATTTTAAAACAGATCCGTTTATAGCTAATGGGCTTGGGTTAGAAGCCCAAAAATAATACCAATACCTAAAAATTAACTGGGCAATTCGATTTAGCGGATAACCGATCGGATTTCGGTTCGGATTGGTTTAAAACCGAAATCTGAATCGCACTCAATATAAAAACCGATCGGTTTTTACAAAGAAACCGAAACCGATCAAAATTGGTTTTTTCGGATCGGTTCGGATCGGTTTATTTGGTTTCGGTTTATTTGCCCAGGGCTAGCTGAATCGAGAACCACTCAAGAAAAACAATCACCTTGGAAGGTTTAGAGACATGGAGGCCAAACTCAGATTGCTGTAAATGGGAACTCGTCAGATGCAACACTCGTTCCCCTACCAGAGAAGTGATAGACCTGAATCTAAACTATCTTGTCCCCTCTGGCTCAGGGAGTTCAAGCATTCTGAGACCGGTTCTGCGTATAAGCTCTCTTGTAATGTTCGATGTCTCGTCTAATTTCTTACAAGGAGAATAGTTTTATGATCTTGTTGATCACTCTAAAACTTTAATACTAAAAGACAACTTTTTTAGTTTGATTTGAGTAGTTACATATATTGTGGTTGGTTAAGTAGTAGCCAAATATAATTTTTTTTTAATTTATAGTTAAGATTTTTCTTTTTTTCATGGAGAAGATCTTTGGATATATAAATTAATTATTATTATAATTATTTTTTCGACCAAACATTAAAAAATTAAAAGAGAACTCCGAGGTTGGACATGAATTTCAGAATTTGTGAGATTTTAAATTTCAGAATTTTATTAGGACATGAATTTTTAATAATATTTTTAAAAACTAATTCACAAAATTGGTTTTAGTCGTTGACAATCTGATTTTTTTTTGAGAATTTGTTAAAAATGCCCCTTTTGATATACCCCTTTTCAAAAATACCCTCTTTTCTGGCCATTTTTATTTATGCCCTCTTTTAATTTTTAATGACCATTTTACCCTTATATGAAAATTATTTTATTCAATAAAAAGAAAAACAAAATTTTCCCGCCAAAAATTTTCCGACATATTTTCCCGCCAAAAATTTTTCGAAAAAATTTTCCCGCCAAGATTTTTTTTGTCAAAAAAATTTTGATAAAAAAATTTTGAAAAAAAAAAATTTTCGCCAAAATTTTTCCCGCCAAAAAAAATTTACAAGGTTTTTAAAAGGTTTTATAAGGTTTCTACCTTATAAAAGCCTTATAAACACCTTGTAAAGGCTTTTACAATATTTTTTAAAGAGTTTTAAAA
>NC_025699.1:996659-1146388 GCF_000633955.1 Camelina sativa | reverse complement strand
TTTCGATTTTGGCGGGAAAAAAATTTTGGCGGGAAATTTTTTTGGCGGGAAAATATTTTCGATTTTGATGACTGTACATTCTTGCTGTCACTCAAAAAAGGGTAATTTGGTCATTTTGTATGTAAAGAGGGGTAGTTTTAAAAATGGTCAACATGAAGGGGTATTTTTAAAAAGAGATATGGAAAAAGGGGCATTTTTGAGAATGCCCCTTTTCTTTTTCTAATTAGAATTAAATAGTTTTAAATTATTCATATTCATTAAGAAAAATTATAATATATTAATAAAAAATATAACATTTAATTAATTAATGTTAATTTTGTATTATTTTGTAAGTGATGTGAATAAAGTTAGTATATACACCAATTAAATAACTGATGTGAATTAATATCTTGTATCAAATTTTTAATTTGATGTGATGCAAACAAATATAATGTATAATTTTTAAAGCTATGTTAATTTTCTATCATATATTAATTGATGTAAATAAAATTAAAAATTCATCAATTAATTAATTGATGAGAATTCTTAGTTTTTTGTATCAATATTTTGGAATGATGCAAACTAACAGAAATTTGTATCATCTTATTTGAATCAATGTCAAATGTTTGAATAATAATATCAATTATAAGAATTGATGTTAAACCACGTATTTTGTATCATTTATCAATAATTGATGTGAATTAATATCTTTGTATCAATTTTTTGATGTCATGCAAAATAAATGTATCTTTTTTAGAGCGATGTTAATTTTGTATCATATTTTAATTGATGTAAATAAAAATAACAATTCAACAATTGATTAATTGATGAGAATTCATAGATTTTTATATCAATATTTTTTGAAATGATGCAAACTAATAGAAATTTGTATTATCTTATTTGAATCGATGTCAAATGTTTGAATAATAATATCAATTATAAGAATTGATGTTAAACCACATATTTTGGATATAAAAACATGGAGTATACTGTATCAACCTCTCTCACTCTCGCTCTAGGTTTCAGGGATGATCTTCTCCAGAAGCCTAACAACGTATAGCTTTGGTTTCAGTAAAATCTAAAGATAAATCATTGAATCTTCAAACCAATTACATGTTATGGATTCAACACTAGTCAAAATGATAGAATATTCAACTCTTTATTTGTGTAAATACTTGTGAGATTTTAAATGCTTGTGAGATTTTAAATTTCAGAATTTTTTTATGACATGAATTTTTAATATTATTTTTAAAAACTAATTCACAAAATTGGTTTTAGTCGTTGACAATCTGACTTTATTTTTTAATTTAAAATTAAATAGTTTGTAAATTATTCATATTCATTAAGAAAAAATAGAATATATTAATAAAAATATAACATTTAATTAATTAATGTTAATATTGTATCATTTTGTAAGTGATGTGAATAAAGTTAGTATATACATCAATTAAATAACTGATGTGAATTAATATCTTTGTATCAATTTTTGATGTGATGCAAACAATATAAATGTATAAATGTATCATTTTTAATTGATGTTAATTTTGTATCATATTTAAATTGATGTAAATAAAATTAAAAATTCATCAATTAATTAATTGATGAGAATTCATAGTTTTTTTGTATCATTATTTTTGAAATGATGCAAACTAGTAGAAATTTGTATCATCTTATTTGAATTGATGTCAAATGTTTGAATAATAATATCAATTATAAGAATTGATGTTAAACCATATATTTTATATCATTTATCAATAATTGATGTGAATTAATATCTTTGTATCAATTTTTTGATGTGATGCAAACAAATATAAATGTACCAATTTTAGAGCGATGTTAATTTTGTATCATATTTTAATTGATGCAAATAAAATTGATGTAAATAAAATTAGAGGGGGTTATTGGTTCTATGATTTTAATGGATTTGGAAATCCAGATAAAAATCATGTCTTATTCAATCATTGATTTAAAAATACTTATCAAAATGATGTGTTATTGGTTTCATGATTTACAATTACTTGTTAAAATCCCATGTTATTCATTCAATGATTTGTTTTTGGATTTCAAAATCCACATTATGTTTTAAATGGATTTGAATGGATTTGAAAGTGTAAAATAGAAGGATTCAAATCCAAGGATAAAACATGTTATTTCAAAATCCATGTATTTTGATTTCTAGAATTTACAATTACATATGGATTTATAAATTACCTCTCCAATAACACCCCCTTAGTATATACCGGTTCTCGTCTAATTTCTTACAAGGAAAATAGTTTGTAAATTATTCATATTCATTAAGAAAAAATAGAATATATTAATAAAAATATAACATTTAATTAATTAATGTTAATTTTGTATTATTTTGTAAGTGATGTGAATAAAAATGGTATATACACCAATTAAATAACTGATGTGAATTAATATCTTTGTATCAAATTTTTAATTTGATGTGATGCAAACAAATATAAATGTATCATTTTTAAAGCTATGTTAATTTTGTATCATATTTTAATTGATGTAAATAAAATTAAAAATTCATCAACTAATTAAATCCAAGTCGGAGAGGTCAATTTCACTGGATTCAGGGAGTAAAACTAGACCATTCTTCTTCTCAAAAAGACTGCTGCTCCGATTGTCAGAAAAAGAAACAATGTAGACCACGTTCACACAAGTACCATCTTCATCGTTGAGAAAGACGACAGATGTACTCAGTCTCGAGCCATTGTGAAGAGATATGGTTGGAGCAGAGCAGAGTGGAGAGACGCGACGAGAGAAGAGTGAAGAGACACTACGAGAGAAGAGTGGAGTGACGCGATGTTAATTTGTATCATATTTTAATTGATGTAAATAAAATTAAAATTTCATCAATTAGTTAATTGATGAGAATTCGTAGTTTTTTGTATCTATATTTTTGAAATGAATGCAAACTAATAGAAATTTGTATCATATTATTTGAATTGATGTAAAATGTTTGAATAATAATATCAATTATGAGAATTGATGTTAAACCACATATTTGTATCATTTATCAATAAATAATTTAAATCAATATCCATTGATCGAAAGGTGTATTCGATGACTGAGAAGCTTGATTTGTTGCATGCATATGTTCTTATTTTGCTCAGTGATAGTTTTGTGACTATGAAATGAAATATGATTTGTGTTGTCTACTTCGTTCTTGGTTGCATTCATCGAGAATCATATATAGGACTAGGAAATGATGTGAAATTTGATTTGTGTTGTGATTCATGGAGAACCATATATATCAAATTAGGACTAGGAAATGATAAAATGTGATTTGTGTTGTTCGGTCTTGGTTGCATTCATGGAGAATTATATATATCAAATTAGGACTAGTTAGGATAAAAAGTTTGATATTAAACTTAAAAGAATGATATTATCCACACTCTGATAAAAAGTTTGATATTATCCACTTGAATGTAAATTGCTTTTTAAAAATTGAAAAACAAATAAATGATACAGAATGATTATATGGATCAGGTTACTGTATTATTATTTAAGATTGCAATGGTTCATCAAATTTGGTTCGTTACTAGCTAGATACGTAGCTGCAGGTTAATTAAGGGATTGGAACCTGTTTAGAATAGCCTGAGTTCCTTGACATTACTACACCCCAACGACTTCCAGCAGTGGCCATGGAGGTTACATGAAAACCTTCTTTCCACTTCTTATCCATCCACTTTAAAGGAAGTGAGTCACTGACTTTGTATGGTTGCTGGGTGTAAAGAGTTCCTATAGCATTCCATGAAGTTGAAGTTTAAGTAAAAAACAGCTTCATATGTTTCAAATAAGTAAAGACAAATACCAACCTTTTGACATAACTACCAACGAGCTCCCATTATTTGCGCCAGCTGTGGAACTGATATGGTAGTTGTCCTCCAATTGATTCATAATCCAACCCTGCCAAAAAAATCATTTTAAAACAAAACAAATATATAGTGAGCTGCTATATACAAAACAAAGAATTAGCTGATGATGGTAGTAATAGAGCCAGTATTCACGTCATCACGTGATTTGCGTCTCATTCTTGATTTTTTTAGCACCTATACATGAAAGATTCAAATTAAGTCAGTATTTTCGTTTTATTAAGGATATTAACGAATCCGAGTCCTCGAGATGACTTAAAAGTTTAAAACAATCTATATAGATTAAGCTTGGATGTTAGAAACGAGATGAATCCAAGACCTCAAGGTTCGAAGAAATTGCATTTAACCTTGATTTTTAACAAGTATTACCCCACGTAGTTAAACTATCCAAGATGACAATCATATTTACGATAATTCCAATGTTGGTATACGTTGTTTCGTGACCGTGTTCCCTTTGTATGTATTAGCAGAACTTTTGCTGGATCCAGGTTTAGTAGATTGGACATAACTTTTAATAATAGATAAATTAAGACTTACGAGAAACGAAAGTTTTAGTATTGGCATAATTATACAATTCTTGAATGTTTCAAACCATATTCATCATATATAAGAAAACTGCTGGCATATAATTCAACCAAATTTGTGAATCGTATGAGGATAAAAGAAACGTTGTGTTGTGAAAGTAACCCCTAAATGGAATTATATATAATCTCCACGTGGTTACGAGACCGCAGTCATGAACCGTCCAGAAAAATTACATATACTAATCTTTTATCATATAAAATTTCTATGATGGTTCTGATATCAGTATTAATCAACGGGGACGAGGACGAGCTAATTAAAACGACTTGCAAAAACGATTTTGCAGATTCTTTCGTTCAATGTTTCTTAAAGATGTACTTAACATTAAAAAAAAAAAAAAAATGCGTGTCCATATATAATATCCGAAAATTCTGGAAAGCTATAAAAATAGTTTGATAAGATTTCTTTGATGAAGAGAGAATGGAAAAAGAGAGATTGAACCACATATATAATTGTAAAATAGTTACCTCATAACCGAAATGCAAAAAAATAGAACAAACTAATTTAGTATTTTCTGGTGTGTAACTTTTTGTCGTTTAGCACTTTTTTGTGTAAAAAGAAAAAAAAAGGTTAAAAGCTAAGATTGTAATTATTTTCAAGTACAATGCTCTTTCAGTCTAACTATACTGTTTTCAAGTACAACTAACTTTATAGTACTTTGACAACTGAGACAACTGTACAACGCAACTCCAATTTTATTGTACTTTGTCCGATGTTTTAGTCCAACTAATAGAAATTCTAACTGAGATGAGAAATTCTAACCGAGATTATAATTATCTCAAACAACTAGCTAGAAAATGTGTGCTTCACCTAAAAAAAACAGTAAATCATTTGATTTATTTCTTTTTCAAAAAAAAAAAAAAGATATCTAATTTATTTAATAACTTATTTATTTTAGTGGAAGGCTATTAATCTGGACCGGTTGGAGAAGCCCATTAAATAAGCCCATCTTTGCACTGAAAACCCTAACGCCTTGTTCGGTTTTTGTTCTATAAATAAGTCTTTCTCTGACACAAACTGATTCAGTTCCTAGACACAAAAAGTCAAATCTAATATGCAGGTCTATGTGCCGTACCTGATCTTCTTTGGTATAAGATATGCCTCTGCAGAAGATAAGGTGCTGCATGTAGGCTTATATATCTAGATTCCACCCGATCTACAAGCCAACTTCAAATTTTCTTTGGGATGTGATGTTGTTTTTGGTGACAGATCTATATGTTATATATACTTGTATGTAGTATCGGATCTTAAAATTTTCTTTGGGATATGATGTTGTTATTGGTGATAGTATGTAGATCTGTGTTTGTTTTTTCTTTCATCTATCTATATATTTGTATGTATTATCAGATCTTCAAATTTTCTTTGGGCTATGGTTTTGTTTTTGGTAATAGATCTATATGTTATATATGTAGATCTTTAAATCTGGATTTAAAGTAGATTTTAGATTATGAAGTTTGTATCTGATTTTAAAGTGTTTTTGGTTTTAGATTATCAAGTTTATACCTGATTTTCAATATTTCTTTAGGATTCGATGTTTTTCTCTTTATATCAAATATGTTATTATTTTTCCCCTGATTGATCGGCCCGATAAATTGCGGCCCAACATATCTAAAATATTTTTTTCCGATATAGTGAGGCCCAATAATCTTTAGCTCTTACTAATATATATATTTTTGTTTTGAGAAAGAACCCTAAATTGATGTGTCACAATGATTTCTCGCTTCTGTTCTTTTGCTCCCGGCTTCCGTTCTCTGATAAGTTCTTCACTCTCGCGTACTCGGGCTCTTCATTCCGGCTATGGTTCATTTGCTTTAGGTTCGTCTGCTCCTGCTCGATTTGGATCTCGCTTCGGAGGTATAAAATCGTTTTAATTTGAGTTTTTTTTTTTGGTTCCATGATTTTAAGCTGAAATCCATGATTTTGATGGGTTACATGGTTTTAATTGTTCAGATTATTCTCGGTCTCCGCGTAGTCTCTTTGCTCCGAGTTTCAGATCTCTTCATCATGGTTCTGTGACTTCCACTCTCGTCTTTCTCAATGACGAGAATGGTAAGTGCGTACAGATACTAACTGAGACCGTTAGTGTGTCCCTGTTTGATGATTAGGATTTGAGTAAGAGATTCTTTGCAGTATGGGCTTTGTATAGGATGCTAGTGTTTTTGGGTTCGTCGTTCCCTTCTCTGGGTAGGAAATATCCCTCATTGGCTAGCTCTCATGATAGGTTTATTGCCAGAGTTTTTAGTGCTCAAATTGGGTCGAAAGTCTATGGACAACATGAAGCTGCTGTTAGATTGTCAAAGTTTTATTCATATGTCATGTTGTATTGTGTTGGGTTTAGCTGGGTTGGTCTTTTGTCATGGGAGTCATGGTACAATACGATGGAAGTTGAAGCTTTACACTCTAAGGTGGAGGAATTTGATGATCGTCTTAACCGTGTTGAGGATTTTGTGGGTCTTCAAGTAAAGAAGGAAGAACAATTGAAGAAGTCATTCACCGTTGACCATGCTTTGCTAGTGTTTCTTTATGCCACTACAAAAATGTGCAAGGTTTTTCCTTGTACGGCTTAATCTCATTATCTTGTAATCGATGTTGTTTCTTTGTGGGCTGTAATCTTCGTTTAAAACATTTAGAAGACACGACAGGCTGTTATTGTTCAGATTTTGCATCTTCTGTTTCTTGTCTCTTGAGAAATATTTATGGAATCTGCACCTTTCTTTGTGTTTAGCTCTTGTATGTTTTTTTGTTAATTTGCGAATATCTAACTGGATATAGACTAAATGCACCACCTTTATATGGTGAATCTGACGGCTTAAATAGAAGAAAAAGAAAGGTGATTTACACCTCTACTGAACCAATGTTTTCTTTAAAACCATACTTAAGTTGGGGTTTAATGATGTACACTCTCGAGGTTTTGTAAGACGTCTAGAGTAGGAAACCCGGTTGGTCCAAGGATGCGTATGACTTCTTCACGAGCAATGCTTTGCCATTCTTGGTTCATAGCTAAGAGTACTAAAACAAACGTCAGAAGGTTACCAGTTGTTTCCTTAGCTGCAAAGTAGAAGGTTTTGCATTCAATCCTGAAGCTTCTCTTCTTGACCATTCTGATTCGTGTAAGAAGACATAAAAGCCTGAAGCATCAGTTTCAGGATAGAACCACGGATTTGTTTCTCAGTCCTCCATATCTCTTTATTAGTCTTCGAAGGAAAGAATCTAAACCCAGCATTCGAATATAAGCATAAACGTTCTTTGTTCCAAACTTGTTCTCTAAACTAGGAAGATGTAACCATAAGACTTACCTGAACCCGGGGATATAAACGCTCCATCTAACCAGATAGAAAAGACGCATCATACGCTCCTGCAACGCAAAGATTTCTTTCCCTTCTTCCACATTGTTTCCAAAAGCTGTTCTTGATAACATATCTACAGAAATCCACCTGGAGATCAACGCTCGTTACTCCGGCCTTTTATCACATCCCTGAGACATGAGTTACATAAAGCTAATGATCATACATCCAAAAGATAATAGTAAGAGACTGCTTCAGTAAGACATGTACCCAAAAACTAGCTGGATCTGTTTCTCATTCATTGGCGGAGGAGTAAGAAAAATGACGCGGGTCTTATCCGAAAGCCCCTAGTAAGAAGATGAATAAGAAGATACCAAGAGTTAGCAAGTAAAGGAGAGGCACTAACAAGTGAAACATGTCACTCAACATTCAAAAAACTTTTAAAAGGGCATTACCAAAAGATGCTCTCCAATTTTTCTCATGTTATCAATGAATTCAGATAAAGGAACATGAGGACCAAAGCCTGATGGATGAGGATCCATTGAATCATTCCCACCGAAATAGACTATCACCAATGAAGGTTGTATCACAGCATCCTAACAGTACAACAAAAACCAATAAAAAAAACGAAAACAGAGGTCAAGAAAAGACAAATTTTTCACTATTGGAGATCATCTTAATGAGGAATCATACATTAAGATTGACTACAAAGAGTGTCAATAAGAAGAGAGTGTATACCTTTGGGAAGACTTGGTCTAAGACCTTCAAGGCAAACCTAGAATTCCAACCAGCATATCCACGAACGATGATGTCAGCCTGTGGATGGATATGTAATCAAAACACACACACATAAAGGTACGAACTTTATCTTCAATCATTAGCTTTATTAACACTGAAACAGTTTCTTCACTTGCGAATAGTAAAGGGTCATCAGCATTACACAGATTAGGTGGGTTCATTGTTAGATTATTTTCATGTGTAACTATAAAAATGATCAGGAACTATAATATAAAACTCATTTGTTGTTAAGATGCTGTTGAATGAGGTCGAAATGACAACGTTTGATATGTACTTATATTTATTTAAAAGGAACATTCGTAAATTGGTATTGCAAGGGCATATATAAGGAACTGCATATAGAATATGTAATATGCAATCACATAATGGTAGATTCTCTCTGTAGTTAAGGTGGGACTGCTCTTGGTTACCGAATTTTTCATTGAGTTCGAGAGAAAACTGTCTCGCAGCCTGCTCGTAATATGGAAAATGGCTTCTCTCACATTAGGGAACTCTCCTGCAATCTATTGGCCAACAAAGAATGAGTTTATGAAAATGGTGCTTCTAAAAAGAATATTATGAAAATTACATTTCACAGTGTCCTTTAACATTCAAATGTTCAAAAAAGAGAGAAAATAAGAAGAAGATTAAGGTTCAAAGATCTAAGTACCTGCACAACTTGATCATTCTCTGAAACACATTTTGGGTTCTGCTCAACTTTCAAAATTTGAATTGTTGCCCCAGTCATTTTCCGCATTTCCGAAACAACAACACCACCTTTTCCCAGCAAACAACCAATCTGACTTGTTGGGACAACAAGTCGTGCAGTGATAGATGTCATTGGGCCATTGTCTATGATTTTTTTAGTGGCAAGCTCAAATAATCTTGAAAAAACAAGGATAATAGCTTTCTGGGCTGGCGAGGTTTGACATTCAGGGTTCTACATGATGAACAAGCAACAATGATTAAACAAGAATAGTCAATAGATAGGACAATATTACTTCACCATTTATGAAAACGGGAGGAGATGAAAAAAAATAGAAGAAGAAGACCAACCTCTGGTGCAGTTACTGCAATCAAACGTTCTTCGCAGTCAGCAAGTGTATTTCCCACATTTATGAAGGCACCTGTTTCACTATGAAGCATCCTGATAACTTTACCCCCAGTCCCGATAACTCCGCCAGCATTTTCAATGGAACAAAGTATCTTAAAAACCACATCTTGGTTCACAACATCCACTTCTGATAGATGTGGCTTACTGGTGGCAGCGTTAGTCATTGGAGCAGACGTATTTATGCTGTGAGGATGTGTATCGAGAGTTGAATAACGCTGTACAAGAAAATCAGCACTTGGCCGACTAAGAGTTTCTTGTGGGATTGTGTCAGTAGGCCTTCCAAAACCATCACGTGGAAATGACTCAAAAGCCATCCCCATATTCTCACGACGTTGAACCATCTCGAAAGGTCTATGCAAGAATTCATGAGAATCATCCCTCTCTCTATACTGTCGAGAAACATCTCCCCTGACAACATCAGAAGGCCTGTATAACGTTTCTCGAGGATCCACATCAATATGCCTGCGTAAAGCATCTTGCCGGTCTGCCTCCATATGTCTGCGTAAAGCATCCTGTCGGTCTGCCTCAGCATGCATGCGTAAAGAATCTTGCCGGTCTGCCTCAACATGCCTGCGTAAAGTACCCTGAAGATTCACCTCGATATGCCTATGATGCAAAGCATCACGTGGAAGCGGCATCACATCATTAGGCCGACCTAAATTGTCCCGAAGAAACATCTCGTCTTTTCTCTGTCTATAATCGAAAGGGTTAACTTCAACGGACCTAGGAAGTGACTCCTGAATGATTGTTTCTATAGGCCTATGCAAAGATGCTTGGAACTCTTTTTCAAGGGGTCTGTTTCCAACCAACCTTATCTTTTCAACTGATTGGCAACTTTGCAGGCAGCGGGAGATAGATACAAGAGCTCAAAACGAGTACATAGTCTGCTCAAAATATAGTCTCTGTAAGCAGCCTATGCAAAGATGCTTTGAGCAGACTATGTATATTACGAGTACATAGTCTGCTCAAAATGTTCTTGCAGTGGGACTAGGGAACTGCGTTTATTTATGGAATGCTTGTAGCAGCAAGGTGAGCTCTCTTTTTTTCACTTACAAATTTTTTTAATAAATCACAGTAGTTTCAAGTTGTTTTGATGGTTAATTTGTTTCTTGAAATTCTCAACAGGTAACAAAGTTATGTGATCTCGGGGCAGATGATAGTGTTTGCTCAGTTGGTTGGGCGTTACGTGGAACTCATCTGGCTGTTGGAACTAGTACCGGGAAAGTTCAGGTTAGATCTCATTTACTCTTTTTTGTTTTTGTCCACTATTTTGGCCTCTGCATATGTGTAAGTAACAATGTACGTTACTTTACAACTTTCTGAATCTGGAAGATATAGTATATAAATTAACTAGTTACGGTTACAACATGATTAGACCTTATCGTATGGACTGTAGGACCTTTATCTTTTACTGGGATCCTGATCTTTAGATGGTACTATATCATGAGGATTATTAGAAATAATTTTTTTTTTGATTTGTGGTTACATGAGTCTTCTTTTTAATCCCCCAACGTGGCTAAAATGGTCTTAAATTGTTTGCAGCTTTTTGTATGGAACCAACATTCAACACAACACACAGCAGCGGTAAAAGCCATTGCTTGGTCTCCTCATGTTCATGGGCTTCTTGCTTCTGGTGGTGGTACTGCTGACAGATGCATACGTTTTAGGAATACAACAACAAATACTCATTTAAGTTCCATAGATACTTGTAGTCAGGTACATTTTCTGAACTTAACATGACTTCATAAAAAAACATAACCAACATTTCACATTTATTAACCTTCTTTGTCCTTGCATATTACAGGTATGCAATCTGGCTTGGTCTACATCAATAGTAAGTCATAACGAAGTGGTATATATAAATATATATATATATGAATTTATTTACAATTCCTTTCAAAACCCAAAAACGGAAAAACCTAAGCTATAGAATCGACATTTCTCTGATTTCACTCCCTCAGGTAGCCGAGGCCAAGTCTGTTCTGCTCAGGAAGAAATGGTTTTAGAAGAGACGACAAGTTAGTGTTTGGTTTTTGTGTGTGTGTGTGTTGTTTGCTCCTGTAAAAGAAAACAAAATCCATGGTTGTTATTGTTCAGGAAGTTTCTTTGTCATTTATATTTTGCATTTCTGTTTCTTTTCTCTACAATGTTGTTAAAGCATGACTCGAGTCAAGAAACAGAACAGTAGTTAGTTTCAGTGTTTAGTAACAGGCAAGAAACTCTCACCTCAGGCTCTCCGTGAACAAGAACATCAATGTCAAGGTCCTCTTGGATGTCAACAACTTTCTTGATTTCTTCCTTGATGGCCTTGACGTAATCCTCCTCAGAGATTCTAGTAGAAGAGAGATCAAAGTGGAATTCTAGTTAGCATCACAATCAACTTACTTAAAATGATCAATGCAGAAAGATTGTAATAAAGAGACTCACTTCTTCGCCTTGTATTCACGGCAAATACTCCTGAGTTCCACAGTTTGTGGGAAGGATCCGATGGTTGTGGTTGGAAGGATTGGAAGGTTGAGCTCCTTCTTCTGCTGAGCATCTAGCCTTGCACTAACTTCTGTTGTACGGCGATGGTCAGATCCCTTCAAAGCAGCAGCCTGGGATACCAGAAATTACGAATCATCATTACAGAGAAGCCCATCATGTGTGTAAAGCTCGAGTTTGAAAGCAAGAAACTTACAGCCTTCTGGACAGACTCATTGGTGACTCTTGGGGAAGACCTCCTCGAAGACAAAGCCTCAGCGTTGGCAGTGAAGAAACTCTGAAAGGGAGAAAGATTTAGAGAGCATTAGTGTTTTTGAAATCAAGGGCTCACACTAGAGGAAACATGCTTGTTGCGATACCTCATTTGTCTGACCGGCCAAAGCCTTGGACAATGCGTCAACTGGGCAGCAAAAGCTAGCCACGACTTGATTTCGTCATCGAGCTTAGTCTCGTTAATAAGGTCAACGGCAGTGTGGAGAAAGAGAGCAAGAGGTTGAGACTTGAGACCACAAGCTTGTCTGCGCCAATACACACAAATAACGTAACCAAACGAGTTAACATATAAACACTTCTCACTGAGTCATCAAACAAGAAGAGATGGAAATAAGGCAAGTGATTCATACCTTTACCAACAACACCCTCAAGTGACTGCAGCGAGGTCATTGGCTCAGATGTTCCTTCCGTCAACAGCACCAGCAAAGAGATACTTGCCCTGGGGGAAACCAGCCTTGATCAAGTCAATGGTCTTGGTGCCACAAACCAAATCAAATCCAAAGGCAGTCACACCCTTCAAGGAAGGAAGTAAGGGTCTTGTATGCTTCAGCAGGGATGTCAGCGAAGTAGGTGTCTCCACAAGAACATTCAAACCAGAGAGAGTTGATTCGAGAGCTCAGCATATGCACGGCTAAAAGCCTCGAGTTTGTGACCCTCGAGATCCATGACAAAAAGAGGCTCATCAAACTGAATCCAGGATGCACCAGCAGCCATAAGCTCAGCAATGACTTCCCTGAGCACAGATGAATCATTACAGACATAGTTAAATATGTTAGTATTCTATGGCTATAAAACCACGGATGCCAGATGCCACTATATGATTCATACTGCGTTGTAATATCCACTTCAAATGTTTGTTTGTTCTGAGTTGTAGCATTTAGCATAGTCAATGAATATGTGTACACTGGAAAGATTGTTATCACGGATGGGATGGGTAGAGTAGTAGGATGTTACAACGCATCACAATTACCAGAGCGGGATGGCACGGGTGGCTTTATTCATCAGTGATCACACTGGAGATGAGGTAAAAGCAAAAGCCATTTCAAATTCGCTATCTCGTTCAATCAGTAGGATTTTGAATTGCTTCATAACTTGAGAACACACATTTATGTCTCTCTTGTGTCCTGAAGGTGCGGGGTTTTGAAACCAAAAAAAAGGTGTGGGGTTACCATTTGAAATCAAGCTACTTTACTCAGGGGAGCTTGATTTGCGCAGCACCATTGGGTTGTTGTTGCTCATTTGATCTTCCATGATCACTGCTCTCATCCAAACTGAGAAGAGCCTTTGAGAAGCGTATCACATAAACACATCTGGAACTGAGAGCTAAATAGTAAGTACGACGGAAGAAGAAGAATTTACAAAGCAATCTTGCTCCACCTTCATGAACGCAATTTGTTTTAGAATTACATGTTTTAAACTTGAGTTATCCATTAATTAATTACGTCGGATATGTTAATTATCATAGGTGAGAGTGTTGACCGTAAGCCAAAAGCAGCATCAGATTAAAATAAACACACATTACAGTCTAAACGCAAGTTACTTAATTGATTGATTGTCTGATCAAATTCCAAACCACACAGTGACCGGATACTACCCAAAGCTTGAAAAGTTAACTATCTATCGTATCCTTGGATGAAGTTTTCCTCAGACTCCTCCTACCTCTCACTGCCTGAGAACACACACAAATAAAAGATCAGAGATATAAATGGCCAGTCACTGGACTTGTTTTCTTTTGAGGATTATGTTTATATATATATATATATATATACCAACCTGCTCGCCTTATGATGGTCTAAGGCGTCAGACCAATACTTTTCATTTTGCTCGTAGAATTCGTCTAAGTCTCTCAATATCTAAACAAAACAAACAGAAGATCAAACATGATGAGAAGATAAGATTGGTTCGTCTCTCCCCACCCCTCCTCTCAAGATCAAACAGAAGATCAAACATGATCAAACATGATGGGGATCAAATTCTGCCGGCCCATTTGATGTATACCATCTCTATAATTTTGCCCCTTTTGAAGGAAATCAGACACGAGAGAGAGGAGGAGAATCAATTCGGAGAGCGAACCCTAATTTCTGAACAAGAATATGCAGAGTCTGAGATCCGTCTTTGCGAAGGTTTACCGCGGAGGGAGATCCATGGGTTCTCACCAAGCTCGCAATTTCTTTTCTTCACCGTCTGGTGTCTATAGTGGTAACGTTATCTGATTTCGCATCCATAAAAAAACCTTCTTTTGAGTGTCGATATATATATATATATATATATTTGATTTTGTGAATTGTGATTTGTTTATAGCGTCGAATGTAGCTGCGCGGATTTTAATTCGAGGAATATCAGCAGCTGTGGTATATGCCATCGGTATGTAGAGAGAGCGATCCAGATATGGTTTTTTTCTTTTTTTTTTTCTTGCTTCATCGAATAAATCAAATCAGAGCTTTGTTTGTGATTTTTTTGTTTCTTTTTTTTCAAAAAAATTGAAGCTCCTCATATAAGTGGCGACTTGAAACGCGAGAAGCAGCGTAACGAGGTAATAATAATAAATTAAAAAAAAAAAAAAAAAAAAAAAAANAAAACAAATTCTTGAGAGGAGGGGTGGGGAGAGACGAACATGTTTGATCTTCTGTTTGTTTTGTTTAGATATTGAGAGATTTAGACGAATTCTACGAGGAAAGTGAAAAGTATTGGTCTGACATGTTAGACCGTCGTAACTTGAAGGCGAGCAGAAAGAGGTTGGTATATATATATAAACATAATCCAAAAGAAAACAAGTCCAGTGACCCGGCCATTTATATCTCTGATCTTTTATTTGTGTGTGTTCTCACTTCTCAGGCAGTGAGAGGGATGAGTCTGAGGAAAACTTCATCCAAGGAAACGATAGTTATCTTTTCAAGCTTTGGGTAGTATCCGGTCACTTTGTGGATTGGAATTTGATCAGACAATCAATTAAGTAACTTGCGTTTAGACTGTAACGTGTGTTTATTTTAATCTGATGCTGCTTTGTCTTATGGTCAACACTCACCTTTGATAATATGAATAAGGAATTTTTATAAACATATCCGACGTAATTAATTTATTCATGGATAACTCAAGTTTAAAACATGTCATTCTAAAATAAATTGCATTCATGAAGATGGAGCAATCAGGCTCTCCGCTTTGTAATTCATGGATAGCTCTCAGTTCCAGATATGTTTATGTGATATACGCTTCTCAAAGGCTCTTTCTCAGTTTGGATGAGATTGAGATCATGAATGATCAAATGAGCAACAACCCAAAGGTGTGTGTCCTCAATGCTGCGCAAATCAAGCTCCGCTGAATAAAGTACATAGCTTTCAAATGGTAACAGAGAGACATAAACGTGTGTTCTCTAAGTTATGAAGAAGCAATTGATTGAACGAGATAGCGAATTTGAAATGGCTTTTGATTTTACCTCATCCCCCGTGTGATCAGTGATGAATAAAGCCACCCGTGCCATCCCGCTCTGGTAATTGAGATGCGTTGTAACATCCTACTACTCTACCCATCCGTGATAACAATCCTTCGAGTGTACACATATTCATTGACTATGCTAAATGCTACAACTCAGAACAAACAAACATTTGAAGTGGATATTACAAAGCAGTCTTCCGGGAATATATAGCAACTGATAGTATGAATCATACAGTGGCATCTGGCATCCGTGGTTTTATAGCAATAGAATACTAACATATTTAACTATCTCTGTAATGATTCATCTGTGCTCAGGGAAGTCATTGCTGAGCTTATGGCTGCTGGTGCATCCTGGATTCAGTTTGATGAGCCTCTTTTTGTCATGGATCTCGAGGGTCACAAACTCGAGGCTTTTGGCGGTGCCTATGCAGAGCTCGAATCAACTCTCTCTGGTCTGAATGTTCTTGTGGAGACCTACTTCGCTGACATCCCTGCTGAAGCATACAAGACCCTTACTTCCTTGAAGGGTGTGACTGCCTTTGGATTTGATTTGGTTCGTGGCACCAAGACCATTGACTTGATCAAGGCCCCAGAGCAAGTACTTCTTTGCTGGTGTTGTTGACGGAAGAAACATCTGGGCCAATGACCTCGCTGCCTCTCTCATCACCTTGCAGTCACTTGAGGGTGTTGTTGGTAAAGGTATGAATCACTTGCCTTATTTCCATCTCTTCTTGTGGATGACTCAGTGAGAAGTGTTTATTTGTTAACTCGTTTGGTTATGTTATTTGTGTATTGGCGCAGACAAGCTTGTGGTCTCAACCTCTTGCTCTCTTCTCCACACATGACGAAATCAAGTCGTGGCTAGCTTTTGCTGCCCAGTTGACGCATTGGCCAAGGCTTTGGCCGGTCAGACAAAAGAGGTATTGCAAAGATCTAACAAGCATGTTTAAACCCTTAATTTGAAAGACACTAATGCTCTCTAAATCTCTCCCTTTCAGAGTTTCTTCACTGCCAACGCCGATGCTTTGTCTTCGAGGAGATCTTCCCCAAGAGTCACCAATGAGTCTGTCCAGAAGGCTGTAAGTTTCCTTTCAAACTCAAGCTCTACACACATGATGGTTTTCTCTGTAATGATGATTTGTAATTTATGGTATCTCAGGCTGCTGCTTTGAAGGGATCTGACCAACGCCGTACAACTGAAGTAAGTGCATGGCTAGATGCTCAGCAGAAGAAGCTCAACCTTCCAATCCTTCCAACCACAACCATCGGATCCTTCCCACAGACTGTGGAACTCAGGAGAGTTCGCCTTGAGTACAAGGCGAAGAATTTAGACTCTTGATGACAACCTGTCTACATTGATTAATTAAGTAAGTTGATTGTGATGCTAACTAGAGTTTCACTTTGATCTCTCGTCAAATAGAACCTCCGAGGAGGATTACGTCAAGGCCATCAAGGAAGAGATCAAGAAAGTTGTTGACATTGATGTTCTTGTTCACGGAGAGCCTGAGGTGAGTTTCTTGCCTGTTACTAAACCCTGAAACTAACTACTGTTCTGTTTCTTGACTCGAGTCATGCTTTAACAACATTGTAGAGAAACGACATGAAAACGGGTGGGTGCAATCCTATTGATCTCGCTGTGTGAAGCCACCGGTTATCTACGGTAACGTGAGCCGCCACAAGCCAATGACAGTCTTCTGGTCCTCAACAGCTCAGAGCATGACCAAACGTCCAATGAAGGGAATGCTTACAGGTCCAGTCACAATTCTCAACTGGTCTTTTGTCAGAAACGACCAGCCCAGGCACGAAACCTGTTACCAGATTGCTTTGGCCATCAAAGACGAAGTGGAAGACCTCGAGAAAGGCGGTATTGGAGTAATTCAGATCGATGAAGCCGCACTCAGAGAAGGATTGCCTCTTAGGAAAGCCGAACACTCTTTCTACTTAGACTGGGCGGTTCACTCTTTCAGAATCACAAACTGTGGCGTCCAAGACAGCACTCAGGTAACAAACACTATACAACACTTAGAATCTGAAACACTGATGAAACGAACTTCTAATGGGGTTTATGTTTCTCTTTCAGATTCACACTCACATGTGTTACTCAAACTTCAACGACATCATCCACTCCATCATCGACATGGACACTGATGTCATCACCATTGAGAACTCACGTTCAGACAAGAAGCTTCTCTCTGTGTTCCGTCAAGTACGGTGCAGGAATCGGTCTAAAGGTGAAGAGGAAGAGGAAGCTTCTCTCTCCTTCAGTGACTCAAACTTCCATCTTCAGTTCGACATCGGGTATTGGTGTTTCCGAGAAGGAGTAAGGGAAAATGTCGAACTGAAGATGGAAGTTTGAGTCACTGAAGGAGGTGAAAATCCGAAGCGAGAGCGAGAAGGATTGAAGGCACGAGATCCATTGTAGCGAACCAAGGATTTCAGACGGTGAATCATGACGGATGATGATTAAAAAAAACAAAATTAGGATTTCAGAAGACGAATCGTGGATAGGTGAGAAAAAACACGAAATTAGGGTTAACAAAAAAAATATATTAGAAGCGTTTGGGCCGCTTTTTATCGGGCATTATTTATTGGGCCGAAACTAATCGGGCCGGCCAAAAAACATGTTAATAACATGATTAAAAAGAAAAAAACATCAAATACTAGAAGAAATACTGAAAATCAGGTTGAAGATAGTGAAAGAAAAAACAAATACAGATCTACATATATAACATATAGATCTATCACCAAAATCAAAATCATAGCCCAAAAAATAATTGAAGATCCGATACTACATACAAGTACATAGATAGATCAAGAAAAAACAAACACATAACTTCATATATAACATATAGATCTATGGCCAAAAAGAACAGCATATCCCAAAGAAAATTTGAAGATCATATACTACATACATGTATATAGATAGATGAAAGAAAAGAAAAAAACACAGATCTACATATATAACATACAGATCTATCGCCAAGAAAATTTGAAGATCCGATACTACAAACAAGTATATAGATAGATGAAAGAAAAAACAAACACAGATCTACATATATAACATTCAGATCTATCGCCAAAAACAACATCATACTCCAAGAAAATTTGAAAATCCGATACTACATACAAGTATATAGATAGATGAAAAAAAAAAAAAAACACAGATCTACATATATATTATATAGATCTGTCACCAAAAACAACATCACATCCCAAAGAAAATTTGAAGTTGGCTTGTAGATCGGGTGGAATCTAGATATATAAGCCTACATGCAGCACCTTATCTTCTGCAGAGGCATATCTTATACCAAAGAAGATCAGGTACGGCACATAGACCTGCATATTAGATTTGACTTTTTGTGTCTAGGAACTGAATCAGTTTGTGTCAGAGAAAGACCTATTTATAGAACAAAAACCGAACAAGGCGTTAGGGTTTTCAGTGCAAAGATGGGCCTATTTAATGGGATTCTCCAACCGGTCCAGATTAATAGCGTTCCACTATAGTAATAAATAAGTTATTAAATAAATTAGATATCATTTTTTTCTTTTGAAAAAGAAATAAATCAAATGATTTACTGTTTTTTTAGGTGAAGCACACATTTTCTAGCTAGTTTGTTTGAGATAATTATAATCTCGGTTAGAATTTCTATTAGTTAGACTAAAACATCGGACAAAGTACTATAAAGTTGGAGTTGCATAGTACAGTTGTCTCGGTAAGTTACTGGTGCATCGTACAGTTGTACTTGAAAACAGTCGTAACTTTTAGGCTCCGAATGGTAACAACGTATTTGATGGTGCGGGTAAAGCGGTTTTATTATGCGGTACGGATCAACTGCGGTTCGTGCGGGAGAAAAATATTTGCGGGACAAGTGCGGTTTATAGAAAATAAATAATACGATATAATGTTTGATTGGTGAAAAATTATTTCAGTGCGGATTTCATATTGTTTTATGAATTATTAGTATACTTATGTATTTTAATTTGATTTGTATTAATAAATAAATATTTTATTTTGTATATATATATTATTGTAACAATAATTATATGAATAAATTTAAAAATATATATATTTAATATAATTGTAAATTATTATCTGCTTTGTGTTAATAGAAAAATATTAAGAACCTTAAATATCTAAATTTAACAATCATAAAAATATTACACTATAGAAAGAACTATTTAAAAGTTTCAAAAAGAAATCTAGTTATTATTAAATTGACTGGAGTTATTAATGTTTATATGTACATACACTAAATTATTAATATCTATTATAGTTTGAAATTATTAAAAATGTAAAAATAAATAAAAAGTGTTATGATAATAACTTAAATAGAAGTGAGAAAAAGTATAGAGAGAAGTTTTAAAATTTTCTTTTGCATATACATAGTTTAAACATAAAGATATCTAATTATTATAATATTAAAATTTCAAAAAAATTATTTTTTAAATTAATGTACATGCTTTTGTTCGAAAACCGCTGGTTAATAGATGGTTGCAGTGGAAAAGGCGGTCCATGACTATATCCTCTGTATAAATCCGCGTTTTGAATTTTTTTTTTTTTTCACAAAAACGCAAATTCTAGAAAATGTAGTGATTGGTGTTCACAGTGCGGTTTCCTAAAAAAAAAAGAAAAAAACCGCAAATGCATGTTCTCCATTCACTACCTTAACTTTCTTTTTCCTTTTACAAACAAGTGCTAAACGACAAAAATATACACACCAAAAAATACTGAATTAGTTTGTTTCTATTTTTTTGCATTTCGGTTATGAGGTAACTATTTTACAGTTACATATGGTTCAATCTCCCTTTTTCCGATTCTCTCTTCATCAAAAAAATCTTATCGAACTATTTTAATAGCTTTTCAGAATTTTCCGAGATTATATATGGACACGCATGTTGAGTACGAATATAGGTAATATCTTTTTTAAAAAAAATGTTAAGTACATTTTAAAGAAACATTGAACGAAAGAATCTGCAAAATCGTTTTCGCAAGCCGTTTTAATTAGCTCGTCCTCGTCCCCGTTGATTAATATTGATATCACAACCGTCATAGAAATTTTATATTATAAAAGATTAGTATATGTAAATTTTTCTGGACGGTTCATGACTGCGGTCTCGTAAATCCACGTGGAGACTATAATTTCCATTAGTTCTCTCTTTCGTATATCCCTCGAAAGATCATCATCTTTGCAATTACTTGCACACAACTAATTGGTGAATCATCGATTTTTTGCTTTTGTCGTAATTAGTGAATCATCGTTTACATTCCGCCTTTCAAAACCTGTATCATCGTGGTAAATTCACACATATAAAATAGGCATCAACGTACGGCCTATATATGGAGTATTTTTCTTGGCACTATATTCCAAGCGGCGTCGTGTTTGAAGTGGAATTATACTTTGAGGTTAGAACAAGTCGGCCATCGTTTTATCACTAGCCGATGTTTGAAGCGGTACTTTCCTTTCTTTTTATGTCTTCCAAAAGTGTACGTGAGAAGAGATTTCTTGGTAAAAATGACTGCCAATTAAGGCTTGTTAGTGAAGCTAGAATTTGTGTTTCTTTTCTTTCCTGCACTATTGCGGGATCATTTAGACACGTATTAGAAGAAATTCTACGGTATAATATATAGCAGCCCCAAAATACATCTAGATCATAGTTACAGCTAAGCACATTCATTTTTTTTTCTGAAGAGAATCTTAGGGGTTACTTTCACAACACAACGTTTCTTTTATCCTCATACGATTAATTCAAAATTTTGGTTGAAATTCTATATATGCCAGCAGTTTTCTTATATATGATGATAATGGTTTGACACATTCAAGAATTGTATAATTATGCCAATACTAGAACTTTCGTTTATCGTAAGTCTTAATTTATCTATTATTAAAAGTTATGTCCCATCTACTAAACTTGGATCCAGCAAAAGTTCTGCTAATACATACAAAGGGAACGGTCACGAAACAACACCAACATTGGAAGTATCGTAAATGGAGTATGATTGTCATACTATTGGATAGTTTAACTACGTGGGGTAAGACTTATTAAAAATATCAAGGTTTAATGCAATTTCTCCGAACCTTGAGGACTTGGATTCATTAATACTCGTTTCTAACATATATATAAGCTTAATCTATATAGATTGTTTTTAACTATGAAGTCATCTCGAGGACTTGGATTCGTTAATATCCTTAATTAAACGAAAAGACTGACTTAATTTGAATCTTTTATGTATACTGGCTCTATTAACATGATGACGTGAATACTGGCTCTATTACTGCTATCATCAGCTAAAAGTTTGTTTTGTGTTTTATTTTTCACCTTTTTTTTTTTCATGTTAGGAATCATATATACAGACAAAAGAAATCGAAACTATGCTTACGGACACCATACCACATGTTGGTTGAAAAAAATAGCATATGTGAAGTTCACACTGATTAAGAAACCAACCATAAGATGATGGAAGAGGACTCGTCGAGGATAGACAGTGAGTGTTATTGACAGTTAAAACTTAAAAGGCATGGGCTGGGGCCACATGTGACCCAATAAGGAAGTAGATGATGTCATAGTCTACGTCAGATGCCGTCACCAAATTTATGCGGCTCCTTTTGCTTTGAAGTCAACCTTCTTAAGAACAGTTCTTTGCTAGATTTATAATTTAATTGAGCCCCTAATTTTATTCCATAACTTGCGGTCCACATTATATTATTGTATTGTCAATTTTGTTATGTGATAAGTGATTCTTATCCAGTTTCCGTTATTTATTATTCATGCGATATAAGTAATACAATAATACCATAGGTTGATTCTAGAATTTGTTTTGGAAGTCGATCGGTGAAAGGAGAAAAAAAAAATAAGATGAAAGAGTCGACGGTCAATAATAATACGAATAGTCAAAATCGAGGTTGCATTTAACTGTAATTAAAACCAAGGAGTTTATTGGTTGTTTGATAATTAAATTAAGCCGGTGAGTTGTTGCCAGTATTACTGACTTAAAACTACTTTAAATAATTTCATATCAGAAATACAATTAAAATTGGTATTATTCAGTAGTGTTGTTATTTTTGTTTTTTTTAATTAAATATTAAATTAAAAGATAACTCCATGATTAATTATCGAAATTGAATGATTATTTTTATTTTATTTTGACAGCTAATAATTTTATTATCTTCTTATAGTATGAAAAGCATATATATAAATTTATGGATGCAAATTGAACAGAATAAATTTTAAAAAGGAATTTATCGAACGAGCTTGCTCATGGAGCATAGTATATAATACTTTCCATGAGACGGAAAAGTCGAACCCAAATAAAATTGTTCGGTTTGGATGAAAAAGAAACAACATACACCATATTGACACAGTTGCCATTTTCGTCGTTGAGGATGACGACGTTTGAACTCAGTGCACCAAGTAGACAATTAGAGCTCAAACCAGAATGAAGAGATCTTAAGCCAAGTAACTTTATTGGCATAAAAATTAACTTTATTTTACTCATCATATAGTAAGTAGTATTTTCGTCTCTCTCTCTTTTTTTTTTTTTTCTATTTTTATTGTTGCTAAATTATTAATATACGAAAAATCATTTGAAAAAACATCTAATCAAATTACAAAGTACAAACACATAATGTTGATTGAGTCGACGATAGGACACAAATCCATAATCTAATTTGAAAAAAAAAAAACAGTTTAGTTTATCTTATAATACAGTTAGTTTGATGCTTAAAAGAAAACAGAACCGATTCCAAAATCATAAACTAGATCACAATAAAAATTTTACAAATCTCCACCAAGCCTTTTTTTCTACCTCGAAATTTTGTTATTATCATATATAATCCTTTAATTAGTAGTTCCTTTACTATCGATTTTTGTTACAATAATCATCTAGAGAAAAAGAGTTTCGATTTCTTTATAAACCTAATTTTTATTTTGTAATCTAAAACTGCTTACGTGTCCTCTGTTTCTTGCTTATGAAATATTTTCCTTATTGAGGCGTTTATTTTTATTTTTGTAACTCTTTATGCACACACACTATATCTTTCAATTTGAGATTGTAGTGTTTGTCCATTAAGAATCTTCCATCTGTGTCTTATTTCAAACCTACAATAATTGGAGATTGGATTGCTTAATATTTCCCCATGTGTAGTCGATATCAAAAATCCCCATAAATTCACATATATGCTTATTTCAAACCTACAATAATTGTCTATATTTCCCCATGTGTAAAACTTAGGGTAGAGAAAAAGAAATAATTTTTGTCTTGGAGAGAAGTTTAGAGAAAGAGGAGGAAATAAGTGCTAAAACTACAAAATACCATTCCTAAATTACGTAAAGAGACCCACTATTCAGCTAAGTTAGTACCAAATATTTACAAATAATCGTCGATAGTACATTTGAACGCGCTCCATATATTTAGAAAATGTAATTTCAAAATTTTTCAATTACAAATCACAATAAACATGTAATTTATTATTTATATATAAAAATTATTATTTGAATTCATATCTAAAATATATCAGACAAATTTAATTATTTAAACACTAAAATATGAAATGAATTACAAGGTAGATAACAAATTTTTACTAAGTTACTAATTGTACCATAAATTCAAATGTAATTTTCACGATAATAAAAATGATGATTTAAATTCTTTTAAGAGTTAAAATAGAATTGGAAATATAAATAAACAATAATGCACCCAATCAGAATAAAGTTTTTAAAAAACATGTTGGAAAGACATTAAAAAGATAAAAATACATGGGAGATAGCAAACCAAAAACAAATAGAGCAAAACTGGAAAACACTAATCTAACCAGGTGAAGGATCGATCTTGACACTTTCTTGGGTTACGCGGGGCACACTATAGCCAAAAGAGCTAGGAGACTATAACAAACAATGGTCAACTGAAATTTCTTTTAACTTAGCATGGGGTACGTGCTCCACCCAACATGACTGTAGATCCCCAGTGCTTGTGGTTTCCAGAGTTGTTTTGCTTGATTTTAGCTCTTTCTCTCACATTCCCCAAACCAAGGAAGCTCTCGGGTGTTTGATCAATCAAGAACGATTTCACGATCTCTGGCCAATCATAGAGGGTGAAGTTAAGTTCCATCATTAATCAAGAATCTAACAGAGTTTTTCCTACGGAGATAAACCGGTTTATGTTATATATTTAGAGGGTTTAGACTAATCCCCTGTTCAATAAACCGAATCCGATCGAACGGTTAAGCTCTAACCCATCTTTATACGCAATCAAAACCCTAGTAAAACGTTCTCGACCACACGAAGAGACAGAGGAAAAACGCAGTCTTTGTGTAATGAGACCTCCGGTGAGGAGCGGAAGATCTGGTGGTGGCGGACGTGATGTCGGCTTCCCTGAGAACAAAAAGTACGTAATTCTCTATATTAAGCTACACGAGAGATTCAATTGAAGCATGATCAAACTTTTTCCAAAGTTTTTTTTTTTTTTTGATTACGCAGAGAGAAAGACCTAACAAGTAGACTTTGTTCGGGTTTGAGTGGTTTACGAATCGGCGGCACTAGTCCTTCGTTCCAATGGATTTCAGTCTTTAATCAACGTCGTCCAATGAAACAGAGGTTTGAAAGTGAATGTTTTTATCATCACTCTTTAATTTCTTGAGTATTGATCATCAAGGTTTTTTTTTTTTGCGTTTGTTTGCTCTTATAGATATCATCGCAACATTAAAAATTCCAAAGTTGCACCAGCATGTAGAGAAAGCTAACAAGGATGGCCTTTTCATAAGCTGTGTAGCATCAGGAGCTAATAATCTATGGGCTTGCATCGTCGATTCTGGCACGGGTTTCACTTCTCAAGTTTATCATATTTCCTCTGCCTTCCTCCCCAAGGTTACTACTATATGTCCATTACCCATATCATATGGATGGCCGGCTATGTACTCACTATTTGTTTTTTGTTTTTTTAAATGATTTTTGGCAGCGTTGGATTATGAAACAATGGGAGGACAAGTATCATATCAGTTCCATAGCTGGTGCAGATAATGGGAGCTCGTTGGTAGTTATGTCAAAAGGTTGGTATTTGTCTTTACTTATTTGAAACATATTGGGTCATGATGAATATGTTTTTTACTTAAAACTTCAACTTCATGGAATGCTATAGGAACTCTTTACACCCAGCAATCATACAAAGTCAGTGACTCAATTCCTTTAAAGTGGATGGATAAGAAGTGGAAAGAAGGTTTTCATGTAACCTCCATGGCAACTGCTGGAACTCGTTGGGGTGTAGTAATGTCAAGGAACTCAGGCTATTCTAAACAGGTTCCGATCCCTTAATTAACCCGAGGCTTGTCAACATTTCAGTTTGTTTCTTGGAGCTAGTATACTATAATGTATCATAACTGATGATGTTTATATAGGAGGTGGAGCTTGACATTATTTACCCAAGTGAAGATATAAATCGAAGGTGGGAGAGTGGATACGGGATAACATCAATGGCTGCAACAGCTGATCAAGCAGCTTTTATATTGAGTTTACCTAGACGTAAAATAACCGATGGAAGACAAGAGACTTTACGCACTTCCGCTTTTCCAAGCTCCTATATCAAGGTGTGTGCCTAGTACATAACAAAAGGAGCGTGCATGTTGTTGTAACTAAACTTTTTTGAATTCTTTCTCCATTTTATTGTTTCTCTATATATATATATATATATATACTTCACTTGGATCTGCACCTATGGTTTCAGGAAAAATGGGAGAAGAATATGTACGTTACATCATTATGCTATGGTCGAACAGTTTGCTGACCAACACATGGAGTAATATTCTTGCAGCCGCCGCTTCGTTAATGTATGTGGTTACTGGTTAGCTAGTCTATGAAGTGAGATCATGAAGAGAAACAGGTATAGCTTTATTATTTTTACCTGTGTATACAGTGGGAAAAGCAAAAAAAATCTTCTCTGTTTCTTCTCAAAATTTTAGTACTATGATGAAGAGTGTTGCGAACTTATAAATCTTGTTTCTCATAATGGCACCGCGTCCGCGTGTCTTAGCAGTTAGCACCACAAGTTGATGATGTCAACTCGAAAAAAGACCAACCAACTCTTCCGATCTAAACTTGAAGATCCCATTTATGGAAGTAGAACGAAAGAATGTAAGAGCATACAAGACTTCATTATCCAACGTCATGATCCGACTTGTCGGCATCTAAACAACAAATTGTTCTCTCTTATTGGGCTAAAACAATATCACTTGAGGCCCATTGTATTATTGAGTTGATTTACTCATGGTTTATGAAAAAAATCTATTTATTAGTGATAATCACTTTGTGGCCTATGAAGCCAACTGGAAGGGTCAAACATGAGAAGAATCCAACTGTTGAGTTTTAACGGTCAGAGATGAACCGGTTTGATTTAATGTTAGATTGATTTCCGGTTCATTTGCTAAAGGCGGTATAGAATTTGCTTTATACAAAGTTTTACACAGATGCAGAGACCAAAGAAACCCCACTTCCATTGTGTAAATTACAAAGTCAAGAACAACAAGCCTAAAACAAAATATATATAGAATCCCACATTAGATATAAAGATAACAAACAAGCTTCCTACGAATGATCTGTAATTGATTTCATCAAAAAAGTAAATACCAATGTGTTAATGATCTACAAAACTACAATCTATTGTCATCTCCCATCAGAAGATACAATATCGATTGGTACCAAAATTAAGAAAGCGATGGAAATGTGATAAAACAAATTACCTTCAAATCAAGCTACGATTTTGTCAGAAACACAACAAAATCTCAAATATTCTATACCGCCTTTGTGTGCTAAAGCAATTCCCCTTTGTATGATTCAAAAAATGTACTAATTAGCACATTATTCCATTTAATATTCCATTTTCTGACAAAATATAACTAAAATTCGCTTCTCTGACTTGATTTGATTCCATTTAATATTCTTTAGCTTTCTCTTTATGCTTCCATTTTCTTTATTTATATTTTTGATATAAATAATATTTGTGAATAATAGGCTAATGCATGCATACCTAGAGCAATAATAGTTTAGTAGAATAACTGGAGAGGTATTTTTTTTTTTTTTGCTGAGCAGTCTGGTTGGTTGGCCGTTGGAGAATGCTTATAGCATCTTATCGAATCATAATCAGAAAAACTTGTAAAAACTCTAAAAATATTTGGGCAGTGTCTTTTCACCGCTTGTCCATTATTCTTGGATTTCAACAAGCGTAAACAATTTTGCGAAGACATAGAGATCAATATAGTAGTTGCATGTTTGTTGTACTATTTTCATCGATGCGTCACTGAACGATTCATATTGCTTAGTATTGACAAGAAAGGAGATTGATTTAGGTAAGAGTTATAGTACGTAGTAGTATTTAACAAGAAGCTTATTAATTAATTTGCGGATTAGGACTTACAAATGAACATGTTAAATTTCTCGTCGTGATCATTATCAACCAACGCTACGTCTACGTGACCAGCTGGCATAGACACGTGCTTCAAACGACAACGAGGTTCTCGTGCTGTCGTGCATATATCAATATTTAATTTACATCATACCTGAAGCAACCAATTAATATATCTATTGAACTCCCGTTGACCATATTAGAACGATCGAAATTGAACTAGCCATAACCAAAAAGGCAAAATATGGAGATGGAAAGACGAAGAGAACAGAGGAATACAAGGCAAAGTTGTAGCTGTGACGGGTGGGTTCGGTTTAGTTGGCTCCACCGTGTGCCTTGAGCTGCTCCGCCGTGAAGCAACATGTTTGTTATAATGAACATTACTAAGTTCGAACCCGTGGTACACGGGGGGTCTAATGTTTTATAATTTTTAAGTTTTGAACTTTTATATTTATTACAAAGAGAATTTATTTTGTAATTATTTAATGACTATTTAACAAAATTATAATAAATTTTAGTTATAATTTGAGTATAACTTAAAAAGTTTATTATTTTGAATATAATTAAAATCTGTTAACTAATTTGTATGTTTATTTTATTTTATTTTATTTGTGGTGATACATTAAATTGTTTGGTGTGTATAATTAATAATTAATATATAGTGTAAAGTTGTGTTTCTGAAATTGGAAGTATATTTTGGGATATTGTAGAAATGATTAGTAAAACATCTCTAAGAAGCCTTTCTCATCTTTTGGTCTAAAGCCTTTCTGTCTGCTTCCAAGTTTGTATTTTAAAATCAAATAATCTAGGTTTTAATTAGTATGTAGAAATTGGTTTGCCATTACTTCAAATGTTATTTGTAAGAATCGAATGAATAGAAATACCATTTCAAATCTTAAGAAGATACATCAAAGCATCGTTTTCATTTAGTCGTCTTCATAAATCACTGAATCTCCAAATCAATAAAATGTTGTTTTATTTTTTGGTAGGAATCAATAAATTGTTGTGGAGTCAACGTACTAGTCAACATGATGGAATATTCTAACCCTATTTATTTGTGTGAATGCAGACAGAAAGCAATATCTTAGAAGTCAACTATTTTTATATATAGTGCCTTCTTAAAAAAGACAACACATCACAGTCACTATGTCTATGAAGAAAACATTGTTCGGATTTAAATCGTGTAGCAATGATCACTTCTTGGAAACAAGACACATACAGAAGAACCTGTGAGCGGCAACAGACAATACCTCTAAGAATAATGCTGAATCCATGTCTTCTCTCTTGTGTCCTCTTGTTCTTCGCCTTCTTCAGTCCACAAATATCTTTCTCTTTCCCACAAGACCAAATACAATCCCTTCTTGAGTTCAAGAACTTGCTGACTCAGAACATCAAGAACCACTCCACACCAACAGTCACCTTGGAAGGTTTAGAGACATAGAGGCCAAACTCAGATTGCTGCCAGAGAAGTGATACACTCGTTCCCCTACCAGAGAAGTGATAGACCTGAATCTACACTCTCTTTTCCTCTGGCTCAGTGAGTTCAAACGTTTTGAGACCGGTTCTGCGTATAAGCTCTCTGGTAACGCTTAATGTCTCGTCTAATTTCTTACAAGGAGAATAGTTTTATGATCTTGTTGATCACTCTGAAATTTTTATACAAAAAGATAAACTTTTTTAGTTTGATTTGAGTAGTTACATATATCGTGGTTGGTTAAATAGTAGATTGAGTTGTGGAAACAATTTTTTTAAAATATAAAGCCAAATATAATTATTTATTTATTTATAGTTAAGTATTTTTTGACAAGGATAAGATCTTTGGATATATAAATTATTTATTTATTATTTTTAAATACTTGTGAGATTTTAAGTTGCAAAATTTTTTACGGCATGAATTTTAATAATATTTAAAAAAACTAATTCACAAAATTGGTTTTAGTCGTTGACAATCTGATTTTTTTTTAATTAGAATTAAATAGTTTGTAAATTATTCATATTCATTTTTAAAAAAATAAAATAGGATATGTGAATAAAAATATAACATTTAATTAAATAATGTTAATATATGTATCATTTTGTAAGTGATGTGAATAAAGTTAGTATATACATCAATTAAATAACTGATGTGAATTAATATCTTTGTATCAATTTTTTGATGTGATGGAAACAAATATAAATGTATAAATGTACCATTTTAGAGCGATGTTAATTTTTTATCATATTTTAATTGATGCAAATAAAATTAAAAATTCATCAATTAATTAATTGATGAGAATTCATAGTTTTTTGGTATCAATATTTTTGAAATGATGCAAACTAATAGAAATATGTATCATATTATTTGAATCGATGTCAAATGTTTGAATAATAATATCAATTATAAGAATTGATGCTAAACCACATATTTTGTATCATTTATCAATAATTGATGTGAATTAATATCTTTGTATCAATTTTTTGATGTGATACAAACAAATATAAATGAATCAATTTTAAAGCGATGTTAATTTTGTATCATATTTTAACTGATGTAAATAAAATTCTACTCTTGGTGCCAAATTTCCCTCCTGGGCCAAGTGGATTGATGAAAAAAGTGCGAGAGCTTTTGGTGTTCCTTTTGTTCCCAAATCATATGCTCAAGACGCAACAGCTGCCAAGATTGCCAAATTTTATGCGTATTTGTTGTTTTCGGGTGTTGGGATGTTTGCTGGAGCCGTAGGTTTTTCATGTAACAACTGATTTATCTATCTTGGTTAGAATTTCTATTAGTTGGAATAAAACATCGGACAAAGTACTAGTATAAAGTTGGAGTTGCGTAGTACAGTTGTCTCAGTTACCGGTGCATCGTACAGTTGTACTTGAAAACAGTTGTAAAGTATAGTTAGACGGAAAGAGCATCTTTGCATTGTACTTGAAAATAATTACAATAGTAGCTTTTAACCTTTTTTTTCCTTTTACAAACAAGTGCTAAACGACAAAAATTTACACACCAAAAAATACTGAATTAGTTTTTTTTTTTGACGATAAATACTGAATTAGTTTGTTTCTATTTTTTTGCATTTCGGTTATGAGGTAACTATTTTACAATTACATATGGTTCAATTTCTCTTTTTCCGATTCTCTCTTCATCAAAAAAATCTTATCGAACTATTTTAATAGCTTTTCAGAATTTTCCGAGATTATATATGGACACGCATGTTGAGTACGAATATAGGTAATATATTTTTTTTAATGTTAAGTACATTTTTAAGAAACATGGAACGAAAGAATTTGCAAAATCGTTTGCGCAAGTCGTTTTAATTAGCTCGTCCTCGTCCCTGTTGATTAATACTGATATCACAACCATCATAGTAATTTTATATAATAAAAGATTAGTATATGTAATTTTTCTGGACGGTTCATGACTGCGGTCTCGTAAATCCACGTGGAGACTATAATTCCATTACTTCTCTCTTTCGTATATCTCTCGAAAGATCATCATCTTCGTAATTACTTGCACACAACTAATTGGTGAATCATCGTTTTTTCCTTTTGTCGTAATTAGTGAATCATCGTTTACATTCGGCTTTTCTGTATCGTCGTGGTAAATTCACACAGATAAAATAGGCATCAACGGCCCATTTAGCATCAACGGCCTATATATAGAGTATTTTTCTTGACACTATGCAAATATTCCAAGCGGCGTCGTGGTTGAAGTGGAATTATACTTGCAAGGTTAGAACAAGTCGGTCATCGTTCTATTACTAGCCGATGTTTGAGGTGGTAACTTTTTATTTTTTTGTTACTTTGAAGCAAATATTTTATTACAAATTGATGTAAAACTTTACATTTTATTAAAAAAAAGAAATATAGTTTTTTATGTCTTCCAAAAGTGGACGTGAGAAGAGATTTCTTGGTAAAAATGACTGCCAAGGCTTGTTAGTGAAGCTGGAGTTTGTGTTTTTTCTTTTTCTTTCCTGCATTATTGCGGGATCATTTAGACACGTATTAGAATAAATTCTACGGTAGAATATATAGCAGCCCCAAAATACATCTACATCTTAGTAACAGCTAAGCACATTCATTTAGGGGTTACTTTCACAACACAATGTCTCTCATATCCTCATACGATTCACAAACTTGGTTGAAATTCTATATATGCCAGCAGTTTTCTTATATATGATGATAATGGTTTGACACATTCAAGAATTATATAATTATGCCAATACTAAAACTTTCTTTTACGTAAGTCTTAAATTTATCTATATTATTAAAAATTATGTCCCATCTAAACCTGGATCCAGCAAAAGTTCTGCTAATACATATATATAAAGAGTTTTTTTTACCTGAAGCGACCAATTGATATATATTGAACTCCCGTTGACCATATTAGAACGATCAAAATTGAACATGTTAAATTTCTCGTCGTGATCATTATCAACCAACGCTACGTCTACGTGACCAGCTGGCATAGACACGTGCTTCAAACGACAACGAGGTTCTCGTGCATATATCAATATTTAATTTACATCATACCTGAAGCAACCAATTAATATATCTATTGAACTCCCGTTGACCATATTAGAACGATCGAAATTGAACTAGCCATAACCAAAAAGGCAAAATATGGAGATGAAAGACGAAGAGAACAGAGGAAATACAAGGCAAAGTTGTAGCTGTGACGGGTGGGTTCGGTTTAGTTGGCTCCACCGTGTGCCTTGAGCTGCTCCGTCGTGGCGCTCTCCAAGTCCGCTCCTTCGACTGCCGCACTACTTCTCCTTGGTCCGACGGTCTCAAAGAATCCGGTGTCCACTGCATAAATGGTATTCAAATTAATTTAACTAGCTATATTGTGACCACTGCATATATACATTTTTTGAATCATGTGCTAATTACAATTCAAAACCAGGTGACAAGAGAGGATTTGTCTATGTACTATATATGTTAGATCTAGCTATCTCCATTTCCAATTTGAAATATTTTAACAATAATACTTTGTGTGACTGAATGAAATGAAATTTGTCTCTATGTATGTAAGTACAAGATAGAACGAAACAGAACACAAAAAAAAATAAAAAAAAATGAGTAGAAGAGAAGCATTTATTAGTAGAATTGATTATGCAGTTTCTTTTGGCTTATTGCTTTATACCTGATTCCAGTTACAAATCAGGAGGAAGCAACATATTTGTTATAATGAACATACATCATCTCTACGAAGCCTTTCTCATCTTTTGGTCTAAAGCCTTTATGCTTCCAAGTTTGGATTTTAAAATCAAATAATCTAGATTTTAATTAATATGTAGAAATTGGTTTGCCAGTACGTCAAATGTTATTTGTTAGAATCGAACGAACAGAAATAACATTTCAAAATTTAAGATAAGTCAGATATATGAAAGCATCGTTTTCATTTAGTCTTTAAATCACTAAATCCCCCCCCAAATCAATTACATGTTGTGGAGTCAACGTATAGTCAACATGATGGAATATTCAACTCTTTATTTGTGTAAATGCAGACTTAAAAGTCAACTATTTTTATATTTAGTGCTTTCTTCAAAAAGACTACACATCACAATCACTATGAAGAAAAAACATTGTTCGGATCTAAGTCGTGTAGCAATAATCACTTCTTGGACTTGTTATAAATATGAAACAAGACAGCATACAGTAGAACCTGTGAGCGGCAACAGACAATACCTATGAGAATAATGCTGAATCCATGTCTTCTCTCAGAACATCAAGAACCACTCAAGAAAAACAATCACCTTGGAAGGTTTAGAGACATGGAGGCCAAACTCAGATTGCTGCAAATGGGAACTCGTCAGATGCAACACTCGTTCCCCTACCAGAGAAGTGATAGACCTGAATCTAAACTCTCTTGCCCCCTCTGGCTCAGTGAGTTCAAGTATTCTGAAATCGGTTCTACGTATAAGCTCTCTTGTAACGCTCGATGTCTCGTCTAATTTCTTACAAGGATAATAGTTTTATGATCTTGTTGATCACTCTAAAACTTTTATACTAAAAAAAAAACTTGTTTAGTTTGATTTGAGTAGTTACATATATTGTGGTTGGTTAAGTAGTAGATTGAGTTGTGGAAACAGTTTTCTTGAATATAAAACCAAATTTATATTTTTTTATTTTATTTATAGTTAAGATTTTTTTGTTTTTTTTTACATGGAGAAGATCTTTGGATATATAAATTAATTATTTATCTTTTTTAAATACTTGTGAGATTTTAAATTTCAGAATTTTTTTACGACATGAATTTTTAATAATATTTTTAAAAACTAATTCACAAAATTGATTTTAGTCGTTGACAATCTGATTTTCTTTTTTTAATTAGAATAAAATAGTTTGTAAATTATTCATATTCATTAAGAAAAAATAGAATATATTAATAAAAATATAACATTTAATTAATTAATGTTACTTTTGTATCATTTTGTAAGTGATGTGAATAAAGTTAGTATATACACCAATTAAATAACTGATGTGAATTAATATCTTTGTATCAATTTATTTAATTTGATGTGATGCAAAAAAATATAAATGTATCATTTTTAAAGCTATGTTAATTTTGTATCATATTTTAATTGAGGTAAATAAAATTAAAAATTCATCAATTAATTAATTGATGATAATTCATAGTTTTTTGAATCAATATTTTGGAATGATGCAATCTAATATAAATTTGTATCATCTTATTTGAATCGATGTCAAATGTTTGAATAATAATATCAATTATAAGAATTGATGTTAAACCACATATTTTATATCATTTATCAATAATTGATGTGAATTAATATCTTTGTATCAATTTTTTGATGTGATGCAAACAAATATAAATGTATCACTTTTAAAGCGATGTTAATTTTGTATCATATTTTAATTCATAAAAATAACAATTCATCAATTAATTAATTGATGAGAATTCATAGTTTTTTATATCAATATTTTTTAAAATGATGCAAACTAATAGAAATTTCTATCATCTTATTTGAATCGATGTTAAATGTTTGAATAATAATATCAATTATAAGAATTGTTGTTAAACCACATATTTTGTATCATTTATCAATAATTGATGTGAATTAATATATTTGTATCAATTTTTTGATGTGATGCAAACAAATATAAATGTATCAATTTTAAAGCGATGTTAATTTTGTATCATATTTTAATTGATGTAAATAAAAATAACAATTCATCAGTCAATACAACGAATCCAAAAAACTTGGAAATTCTAGCAGCTCCTTGAATCTGTTCATAGTGAATGGTCGCATATGGAACAGAAAAGAGAAACGCAACAAACCTATTCATGGAGTTAGCCCAACGACTAAATCTCTTTCTAATAGATGGAAAAACAGAAGTCAAAGTCAAGAGAAATTTAGTGTTGTTTTTTTTTTCAACTAAACATTAAATTAAAAGGATAATTTTATGGTTGGTTGTCCAAATCGAATGATTATTATTATTATTTTTTTTTTACAGCTAATAATTTTGTTATCTTCTTGTAGTATGAAAAACATATATGTCAATTTATGAACGCAAATTGAACAGAGTAGATTTTGAACGGTCAGAGATGAACCGGTTTGATTTAATGTTAGATTGATTTCCGGTTTAACTACCCAAACCCGGTCGAGCGACTACCAGAAAACCCTAAATACCCACACCCTGCAACCCATTTGGGCGTCGTCACTCTCACATAAACCCTAAAACCTTTACACTGGAGTGAAGAGGCAGAGAGCAAAAAAAAAAAAAACGCAGTCTTTGCGGAATTTAAGGAAAGAGAGAAGATGAGACCACCGATGCGCGGCGGAGGAGGTTTCAGGGGTAGGGGAGGACGTGACGGCGGCGGTGGCGGTAGATTCGGTGGAGGAGGAGGACGATTTGGTGGAGGAGGAGGTCGCTTTGGTGGTGGTGGTGGTGGTCGCTTTGGTGGTCAGAGAGACGAAGGTCCTCCTGCGGAAGTCGTTGGTTCGTTTCTATACTTGACATAGCTTTTTACTTAGTAAATATGTATCATTTGTCATCGGAGTTTTGAATTGAATGAGCCGTTTCTTGAATGTGTAGTAGTAAAAGTACAAGTAACAAAATGTTTTTTCATTGACGAATCTTTATCATGCTACTTTGTTCCCCTTGAGCTAGTCTTGTTGTTTTCATGTTGAGAAGTATGATGCTTTTGACTGATTTGGTTGTTGTATTGTTGTTATCGTTTAGTTTCAGTTTTGAGTTGAGTTTATGGTTGTAATGCAAAGTGATGTATAAATGCTTGTGAAGACGTTTCTTCTTGATTCGTTTGTGATAATGAGGTTTCGTTCTTTGGTTTCAGAGGTCGCAACATTCGTTCATGCTTGCGAGGGAGATGCTGTGACTAAACTCTCAAATGAGAAGATTCCTTATTTCAATGCTCCGATCTACCTAGAGAACAAGACTCAGATTGGGAAAGTTGATGAAATCTTTGGGCCTATTAATGAATCTGTAAGTTGTCTCTCTGTTTCTGTTGTCTTCTTGTTCCTCATATAAGCAAACAAGAGGATACATTCAGTCATTAATTCTGTTTTGTTTCTTCTTCTTCAGTTGTTTTCTATCAAAATGATGGAAGGTATTGTAGCCACCTCGTATTCTCCTGGTGACAAGTTCTTCATCGACCCTTACAAGCTTTTGCCTCTCTCTCGATTCCTTCCTCAGCCTAAGTAAGTCTCACTTTATAACACATTTGTCAAATTATGTCTCTTTTTCTGAACTTGAAGTACCAGTAGTGAGCTAGATACACTATTAGTTTGAAAGATGTTAATTGTAGCAAACTCCATTTAATGGTATGTCTTTGTTTTTCCAGGGGTCAGTCAACAGGTGGACGTGGAGGTCGTGGAAGAGGTGACGGTGGTAGAGGAAGTTTCCGTGGTAGAGGTGCTCCAAGAGGTAGAGGCCCTCCAAGAGGTAGAGGTTTTCCATCACGAGGCGGCCCTCGTGGAAGCTTTAGAGGCCGAGGAAGAGGATAGATTCTTCTCCTGCTTTACTAGCCTTATCCAACAGACTTGTACCCTTTCTTTTATGTATGAGTATGACTATCGTTTTCCCAGATTCTCAATTTTCAAGACTTCGGTTTTTAATCTATGGCTTAAAAAAATGCATTGATTAGCTCAGCTTGATAGAAATTTAGAAAAGGCTTACACCGCCATTAGCACTTAATTATTACTCTAGAGTAGATTCAAGTGAAACAATATTGAAGTATAATCTGAAATCTTGTCTTGAGCTTCCATGGGGATTTATCAAGAACCCCAGCCTCTGATAGTTGTAGCTTGAGCGACTCGGTTAATACCAAGGGTGAAAGCTCCCATACGGAGATCACATGAGTGAGTCGTACACATCTCTTTCAAGTCTTTGAATCCTCTAGTCATGTATGTCTTTAGCTCCTTGTTCACCTTTTCTTCATTCCACATGAATCCTTGTATATTCTTCACACAGATAGATATTATACGAATCAGTTTTTTTGATCGACTGGCTTTAGAGATACATTCTTGATTAGAGTCTTACCTGAACCCACTCGAAGTAACTTACAGTGACTCCTCCCGAGTTTGCGTATATATCTGGGAGGATTACAACACCTTTCCTCCTCAAGATCTGCAGAGACAATGATATAGAGTCTCTGTTAATGCTCAGTTTAAGAAGAAGAAAGAGCAAAAAACAAAGAATCAGATTTTCTAACCTCATCAGCCTCAGGATCAGTTGGGTGATTAGCACCTTCAATGATAAATTTTGCTTTGATTTCGTTTGCATTTTCCCTAAAAACAGACCAAAGTCAGAGTTTCATAGGAATGTCATGAAAGAGAGAAGATTAATTTGAAAGACCTGTTGATGACACCGCCTAGAGCTGCAGGGACAAGAATATCACAATCTTCGACAAGAATAGAATCAGTATCAATCGAATCAGCACCATCAAACCCTTTGATTCCTCTGTTTTCTTCGACATGCTCAAGCAAACCCGAAATATCAATTCCGTTCTTGTTCTTGATTGCTCCTGTGACATCGCTCACCGCCACAATCTTCCCACCTTTTTCACTTATCAACTTCGCCGCCCAAGAACCAACATTTCCAAAACCCTAAGAGACAGAGACAGTATGAGTGACTTCACACGCAAGTAACCTCTCTTAGTAGACATATTTTTTACTTCTTGTACCTGGATGGCGAATCGCTGTCCTGATATGCTCATTCCATGTTCGTTGAGCAAAGCTTCTGTTGCAAATAACACTCCTCTTCCTGTAGCAGCATCCCTCCCAAGAGATCCACCAAGATCCTGCTCAAAACATCATCCTTAAAAATCACATCTCATTCAGTTTTAGATTGGGTGAATACATAAACCGAACCAACAACCTAAACCCGCAATAAGAACGGTCACTTACAATGGGTTTTCCAGTCACAACAGCAGGCGAGTGTCCATGGAATTTTGAGTATTCATCAAGCATCCAAGCCATTGTCTGAAAAATTTCATAACTATATTTCAGACAACACATAAGGACTCCAATGGAAGCACAAGAAGATGATTTCAAAGATCAACCTGAGGACCGGTTCCCATATCAGGAGCTGGAACATCGGTATGAATCCCGATGAGATCGTGAATCTTTTGAGTGAAAACACGAGTCAAACGTTCGAGCTCCGAGATGCTTAGCTCGCTCGGGTCACAACCTATTCCTCCTTTGGCTCCTCCGTAAGGTATCTTAGCCACTGCTGTTTTCCATGTCATAAGTTGAGCCAAAGCATTTACTTCATCCGGTTCAACCTGTCGATAACCGAAATCTGGTTTATACTCCATGCCAATATTGAATTTGGTTAGGTTTGATGACAAAAAAAAAGAAGAAGAGAGTAAAACAAACCTCAGGATGATATCTGATTCCACCTTTCATGGGACCTCTTGCATTGTCGTGTTGAACTCTGAATCCAACAAATGATGCAAGAGTTCCATCGTCCTTCGGTATGGTACATTCTACCTGCAATAATTGGTTACTTCCGGTATAAAGATCTTGAACCGGATCGGTTCCGCTGATCTTTTATAGTATGGACATGAGAAACAGAGGAAAGAGTCTCGAACCTTGATCTCTCTGAAGGGGATGAGAAGACTTTTCTCGAGCTTTGAGTCTAAACCAAGAAGCCTAGAAGCTAGCTTGAAGTTTCTGTTGGTTGCTGCCAAAGCATTCATGGCTTTCTTTTGTCTTCTTAATTTTTTTGTTTATTTTGATCAGAGACTCTAATATCAAAACAGTTGGAAACAAGTGTGATTCTTGCTTATGTTATTGCAAGTGTATTTATATAGAGAGATACGTATACACTTCGTCTTGATGTGCTGAGGTATATGAGAATGAGAATTTTTGTTTTTTTTTGTTCTCTTAACAAAAAGAGAATTTATATAAGGAATATGAATATAATAATTAAATAAAGACATACCCATAATTGATTCTGATTTTTGAGTATTCAGAATAGTATGTTTCTCTGTAGGAAAGTTTTCAGACACAATAAAAACGAAAAAAAATAAGTTTAAAAAAATTGCACATGTCCTCCATGTGTATAAATTGGAAAAGTGGAATAATCATTAATGAAAACAATCCGGAGAGTAATTAAGCAGAATAATGTTACTTTCTTTTCATTCCACAAAGATCACTACAAGAATACGAAAAATCAAAAATTTTATTCACAGGATCAAATTTTATTTACATAGATAAAAGAGCTAGTTTGTAAAATCAAATCTAACTGTATCACACTATGTCATTTTTTTCATTTCTAAGATTATTTATTTAATTTGAGTAAAATATTAATAAAAACCAAATAAAATGACTATTTATACCATACGTATACGTACTGCTTTTTAGAAACCAGTAAATTAAAGTCTTTATATATCACTAGTAAATTATATGATAATATTTAACACAAATATAACATTCCGAATTAGTTAGTTAGTATTACTATCTTATAGTTTCACAAGTTTTAGTAAAAAGGTTCTAGGAAAACATGAATGTAATTGCCTGGGTAGGCCGACTTAATTATACGATCCCAAATGAATCTTGCATGTCATAAGATCTTTACGTGTTATTAACTTATTCTATTCCATTAGCTAGCACCTACACATATATAGCGTATACACTTTCGTGAGTAGTGACAAAAAAAACGTATACACTTAGTGGAGAAAAAAACGTATACACTTATTATTACACACACAAACAAATATATTCAGTTTTGATTGTAAATATTCTGCGCACATATGTTTTTTTAGATACTCAAATCAGAATTAGAGGACGACACGAGAGGATGCAACAAATCAAGAAACACAAAACAATTACAAGATTCCATCAAGAAAGAATCTTTTGGAAAAAAGATTCCCCATGATTTATGCTTCCACTAATATAAATTGATTTATCGTGGATTTCCACCAAGATTTCTTTCTCTATCAATTTCCAAAAGAAGATATCAATTTCGTAATAAAATTAATTTGAACGTATAATCAACCTCTAGTGTTTCCAAAATTGATCTAACCCTCTTTGGTCAAACACAAACTAATAAACGTACAGTGTGCCCCCAATAGAAAAATCCTGTTCATGATAGCCTAATGTCACGGATTTACTATTTTAAAAAATGTTATGCTTTAGCTTTTTATATTACCTTTTTCTCTTAAAATAATTGATTGAAAATAACCCAAACAGATATTTAAAATAATAGACAAGTCTAATATCAAACCTAAAATTCAAAAAATCAATTCAAGGCCATAAATTATCCTTCTTAAACGGATAAGCCGGTTAACATTATGGGCTTTATAGCCCATCATTTATCTCTAAGTTGATGCTTAAATGCTCAATTAAACGTGTCTTTAGGGACCAAGTCTCTGCCACTCCATTAATGTCGGTTCCTATTTCCCCTAATTTAATCTGTTGACCGGTTTGCAAATTCTAACAAGAAAATTAAAAGATTTATGGAACTCGTTTACTTATTTTTCAATTTTTTTTTTGATAATTTTTAACATCAGAAATTTAATGATTAACATATTATTTATGTAAAGTCTTCATAACAACATAATCGAAAATTAAGTAATTAACATAAATCTTCAAAACAATCACTCAACAAAACTAACATTAAGCAAAAATATGCCACAAAATTATCAATGAGCAAAATAAGAATATATGCATGCAATAATAAACCATACTTCATCAAACAGATGGAAAAGTTGAACTCACATAATTTAAAATCCTGAAGAGCTCCAAGCGCAACAAACGATTTGATACTCAGATCAATGTCAGTCAAATCGATTTCACTGTCTGATGTAAACTGATAATATATTGTTAAATTTTTAAATGTTAGTAAATGATCATTTGAGTAAGGTAAGATCACTAAAATACTATATTAAATAACAAATACCAAGTCACTAACTCGAGATAACGCAGACCACAAAAGGAAGATTTCAATGTTTTAAACGAAAACAAAAGATTACAGCCCACAAAGAAACAACACCGATTACAAGATAATGTGATTAAGCCGTACAAGGAAAAACCTTACACATTTTTGTAGTACCATAAAGGAACACTAGCAAAGCATGGTCAACCGTGAATACCTTCTTCAATTGTTCTTCCTTCTTGACTTGTTCACCCACAAAGTCCTCAACATGATTAAGACGATCATCGAATTCAACCACCTTAGAGCTTAAAGCATCAACTTCTTTCACATTATACCATGACTCCAAAGACAAAAGACCAACCCAGGTAAACCCAACACAAGACAACACGACATATGAATAAAACTTCGACAATCTAACAGCTGCTTCATGTTGTCCATAAACTTTCGACCCGATTTGAGCTCTAAAAACTCTGTCAATGAACTTATCATGACAGATGGCCAATGATGGATACTTCATACCCAGTGAAGGGAAACAGGAACCCAAAAAGACTAACATCCTATACAAAGCCCATACTGCAAAGAATCTCTTACTCAAATCGATATCATCAAACAGAGTCACGCTCACGGTTTCACTGAGTATCTGGACAAACTGATAATATATTGTTAAATTTTTAAATGTTAGTAAATGATCATTTGACTTTGTAATTTTGTTTTTTTTTTCATATATAAATAATCTAATACTTTAGTATTATATAGTTTTGTTGGGTAATGAAAATAATAGCGGTGACAGTTATTCTTTTCATATCAATTATACTTATATTTTTCAAAAAATATTTGATTATTAAAATGCGTAAATTATGTGTGTATGGAATACATTAGAAACAGAAAAACAGTCTTTTGAACCAAAAAAAAATCAAATGAAAAGCAATAATTGTATAATTAAATATAGGAAATTTTAATAAGTATCTTTCCTACTATATTTAGTAAGAAATTTTTGTAACAATAGTTAACATTTGATTTGATTGTAGAAGATTTCAAATTAAATCTAAATATGTTTTCTAATTCAAAAACAAATGATGAAGATTTTGTTGTTTCAATTTTTAGAAAATTCCCTAATTTTCCTTATTGTCCGCTTGATTTAAAAAAAAAAAAAATTAGATGACAAAAATAAAACCCGATGACATGTTTGGAGAGCTGCAGATGATCCGACTCTAATCTTGTTATAAAAGTTTTAAAGTTGTGTCAAAAAATTTCAAAAATAAAGTATATATTTTCATTTGCACTTTTAGATTAGTATTATTATAGAGATTGTTTAGAAAGAGAAACACGGTCAGAGATTTAATAAGTAAATAGTTTTTTTTTTCGTTCCCATCTATCGTTAATTACTTAACACATTGAATTAAAATGTAGTATCTCAAATTTTCATTTGAGCTTCTCCCTCTCGTGTCTTTCACTTTTCATAAGATAAGCCAGTTAACATTATGGGCTTTGTAGCCCATCATCAATCTCTAAGTGAAAAGCAAAACACTTGTTGATGCTCAATTAAACGTCTGATCACCCTCCCCTCCCCTCCCCCCTATTCTCTTCCCTCCATCTGTCTGCCACTCCATTAATGTCGGTTCTCACAATGACCCCCTCAAAGATACTCGAGAGGAAAAGGAAAAAAAAAGCAAAAGGTCCAAAACAGACACAGGAACGAGCTCAACAAAACTCTTCCGTCATTTGAGAATCAGAGCCCATTTTGATTCCCAAGGTAATTAATTAATTCTCTTGATGCCATGTGAAAGGACACATTTTGTTCCTCTTTCCTGTGATCTTTTTCTCTTTATTTTTTTATCTTTGATTCTCTTGCGGTAAATTATAGGGTGACCGATTTATAAATCATGGTTGTCAAAAAGGATTTGAATTTAAGTTGTTTTGTTGATCTTTCTTCTGGAGACACTGATTTAGGAACCTATTGATTTATGAAAAGAATTACATTTTCTAGTCATAACATTATGGGGCTTGGATTGTAAGAATCTTTATTCTGCTCTATTGAGAAATCAGTGTCTCTTGTTGTGAACTTGTCTTTGTTACCTTTGGAATTTATTCGAGAAGAGTGGTCATCTTTTAATGTTGTTTGAACGTGTCTTTGCAGGTTGAATATATACAATTTTGGTGATAGATCAGATTAACAGACAGGGTTTTGAGAATGTCGACAGTTGGGAATTCGACAAACATATTTTGGCAAGAATCACCCATTGGGAAAGCTGAAAGGCAGAAGTTGTTAAACCAGAAGGGTTGTGTGGTGTGGATCACAGGGCTCAGTGGCTCAGGTTATTTATAAATCTTCCTCATTGTGATGATTACTTAAGATGTCTTGTTTCTGTCTAAATTTCTTATGTTATACATACATATAAGTCTCTGTCTATATTCTAAATTCTTAGCCTGAAACATTGTGCAGGGAAAAGCACGTTAGCTTGCTCGCTGAGTAGAGAGCTTAACAACCGAGGAAAGCTATCATATATTCTTGATGGGGACAATCTTCGTCATGGTTTGAACAAAGATCTTGGTTTCAAGGCAGAGGATAGAGTTGAAAATATACGCAGGGTCGGTAAGTACAATAGTTACATATTACATTTTGAATTGGGTTTGTGAAAGTCATAATCCTAAGGAAATCATTCATAGAAATGCTAATACTTTAGAAGGTTGTATTAGTAATTAAGGCTTACATATTACCAGGACCCCATCGATTTATACATATTGTTTTACACCTGAAAGCTGAAATAGGTTCTGGTTAATATTGAAAGAAAACCATTTATACAGTATGTTGAAACGCAGGAGAAGTAGCAAAACTCTTTGCGGATGCTGGTTTGATCTGCATTGCCAGCCTCATATCACCATATAGAAAAGACCGTGATGCCTGCAGGGAGATGATGCAGGATTCATCTTTTATCGAGGCAAGCTAATCTGACACCAGACTTTACAGTTTGTATCCCCCATTCAGTTAATGATATTTGTTTCATGTTGTGGCATAAACTCTTCAGGTTTACATGAACATGTCTTTACAATTGTGTGAAGCAAGAGACCCTAAAGGCCTATACAAGCTAGCCCGTGCAGGAAAGATCAAAGGTGAGATAACATAAACTTCCATACAAACAGAATAGAGAAAGTTGCTTCCATATCATTTGAATCTTTATATAGAGTGCCTTTTTTTTCTTCATACCCTTTTTCTCAGGTTTCACGGGAATAGATGATCCGTATGAATCTCCCTTGAATTGTGAGGTATGATCAATGTGAATATATATATGATTCTTCTTCAAGAATATGGCTAACTAAAAGACTATCTTGCGTGTGTGTGAAATATGTTAATCTGACTTTGTATGCATATTTTTGTGAAACATAACAGATAGAGCTGAAAGAGAAAGAAGGAGAGTGTCCTTCCCCTGTAGCTATGGCTGAAGAAGTCATCTCTTATTTAGAAGACAAAGGTTTCCTTCAAAACGAGTAACACCTTCACCATATAATCCAACGGCTGGGATTAGTTTTTTTTTGTTCCTTTTCTTTTCTTGGTGTTCTCTCTGGTTATATTTACTTTTCCAAGAGTTTCAATTATGAAGACATATATATAGCTCCATCTCTTTCTTCTGGAACCTATCAAGTTTTCTATACTGAATGTCTGAAACACAAGTCATTAAACAGCACAGTCTTACAAAGCTAAATCAGAATACTGCATTTACATCTGTTTTAAAGTAAATCACACCAATAAGTAAGTAAACAAGTCATTCCATTTGGGATGATCTATTCAAATCCAATACAACAGCGACAAGAGCCCTACCAATATTGTTCTTGTGAATTTGATACTAGGGTACCACGGTTACTAACACACACCACTAATAAGGCACTAAGTTATTATGGTAGTGAATAAATTGATTCAGGAAAAAGTTAATATTTCGTAAAAATACAGGGTGCTCTCTTTGCAAAGTTTCCTAAATTTTAAGATTCTGAGACTCTGAGTTCTCTGCAATAATATAAAAAAACAAAAAACTCGATCCCGGGAGCAATTTTGAGACAAATAAAAATGGTGTTGAACAGTCGATTGGTGGAGACGACGGTGAATCTATCGGCGGATCTCTGGCAATATGTTGCTTGTAACCCGGAGAGACTTCCTCGCGCCACCGTTCTCAATTTTATCTTCTGCATACCTCTCCTCCAACTCCGCCGCCTCGCTTCCTCTCTCGGATCGTACCTCTGCTTCGTTTCCGGCGCCGGAGTCGATCGCCGTACTCATTTCGATTAATTTCCCGGCACAGTTTCGACGAATCTTCTGTTAAATTATCGACTTTGATTTTGTAATTTTGCTTTTTTTTTTTTGTTTTTGATTGTAATGTAATCTGTCTGTTTGTTTGTAAACCGAAGACATTAAAATTTAAATAACCAGAATAAACCGGGAAATTTTAAAAAAGACACAAAATCAAACCGGGTTGTGGTTAACCATTGTGTTGTGTCTGTCGTCAACGGAGAGAAAGGAGAGACGTGTAAGCAAAACAAAGAACATCCGAAAGGTTCCGTTTTCGTGGGGGAAGAAGAAGATGAAGTCGCTAGTAGTGGCCCATCATCTCTCAACGCCTTTAATCACTTCTAGATTCTTGTTCCCTTCATGTCTTAATCACCACCGAGCTTCAATCATCTCCGCCGTCTCTTTTCCCACCGTCCGCCGTCGATTTCCTCCTCTCGCCATGGCCTCAGCAGCTCAGTCTTCTTCTCAGGTATCTATCTGGAGGATTCAAGTTTTATTAATGAATCTGATTTTGGATTGTAGTGGGTGTGGCTCCTTGATCTCTAATGTTGGCGCCGACTTGTTGAGTTGTTTCTGTCATTAGAGAAAGAAAAGGTCGAATCTTTTTATTCAAAATGGCAGACTTTTGTGCATATAAGCTCTACGAGGATGCTATGTATTAGATTGAAAAGGGGAAAGTTATGTTCGTCAGTGATCCTTTGTTGTCCTCTGATTTCGTGTTATCATTTTGATTTTGTTTGTCATATTTGTTAGTTATATTGAGAGTTTGAGTTCAACTGTTGAAAACTTCTAACTTTGTGTCATATACTTCTGCTCTACTAATCAGGCTGTGTCTTCCGGGAGTGTTGACAGTGAGACAGATGTTTTTAAATTGATTCAAGCTCACGAGGTAACTAATGTGCCAATTTTTGTAACCATGCTATCTTAACATATTCATCTTTATGATTTGATAATCATTCATTCATGTTCTGAGTGTGATGTGTATGAGTTTTAAAGTATTGATATGTGTGGTCGTCTAATTTTCAGGAGAAGGCTGCTCGTCTTTCCCCAGTCGAAGAAATCCGAACTGTGCTTAATGGTAGCCTTTGCGGTATGCTTTCCACTTTTTCTCAGGTGAGAGCAATTAAGTTTTTCTTCTTTGAATATAGTGTGTACCCAAGTCCTAGGATTCTGATTATTGTTGTTCACTATGTCACACATTGTAATTTCAAAAGCTACCATCATTCTATCTCATTTACCGTAATTTTGATGTGGTGCAGAAGTATGAGGGTTATCCTTCAGGGTCAATGGTTGATTTTGCATGTGATGCTGATGGTTCACCAATTCTGGCAGTTAGTAGCTTGGCAGTTCATACAAAGGTTTGTTGTTTATTCAAGGACTTATGATAATTCATCTCTGTTTTGCTGCAATTTGGAAGACTTTGAGCGGCCTTATAATTCATTCTGCCGTTTGCAGGATCTTTTAGCTAATCCAAAATGCTCACTGCTAATTGCTAGAGACCCTGAAGATAGGACCGGTTTGAGGATCACCGTACATGGTGATGCAGTGTTGGTATGTATTTCGCCTTTGTTTGTTTTATATGCTCTTACATTCAAATAGAAAGCTTGAATGTTTTTCTATGTATTATTTAGGTTTCTGAAAAAGATCAAGCAGCTGTTCGATCTGCCTATTTATCCAAGCATCCCACTGCTTTTTGGGTAAACACCCTTTCTTGTAATGACCAGAAAGTGAAGAACCTCTCAAATAAATTAGTTAACTGAACCTTTTCTTCTTGAAACGTTGAAGGTTGATTTTGGGGACTTCAGCTTTATGCGGATCGAACCGAAAGTGGTCAGATATGTTTCAGGGGTTGCAACTGCTTTTCTAGGATCTGGAGGTATCTTTTCTGCTTCATCTTATTTATATCCTATCTTATGTGATCCAATTTACGTAATCCCGCTAATAAATTACTTACTCTCTGAAATCTCCATTACCAGAATTCAGCAAAGAGGAGTTCCAAGCAGCCAAAGTCGATCCCATAGCTCAATATGCACAGCCTGTAACGGTATAACAATCATATCCCTAGTACAATCGTCAACATATAGCAGTGGATGTTTACTAACTCCCTTTCATTTCGGCAGTCTCACATGAACAAAGACCATGAAGAGGATACCAAAGCCATTGTACACAATATAACATCCATACCTGTAAGTGATTTAATTCATCACCTTTATATTGGTTAACATAGACCTTGAGTAATGAACATATATTAACATAGATCACATTCAGACTATAGAATGAGTAAATTTCATTGAATATCAGGTGGAGAGCGCCTTGATGCTGGATTTGGACAGCCTTGGTTTCAACGTTAAGGCTACTCTTCAAGGGAACACCTTCAAACTCCGAGTTCCGTTCCCAAGACGCGCACAAGACAGAAAGTAAGATCAAGGACTCTATGTTGCAATTTGTTCCCAGTTTCGGACTAGACTCTTAAGAGTTAAAACTACTGATACCCTTTACTGTAAGAATGATCCAAAACTGATGGAGTAACTCTTAAATTGGTGGTGGTGGTGTTTTGCAGGGATGTGAAGACACTGATAGTGGAAATGCTTCAAGCTGCTAAGTCAGTTTCCAATTAGTTAGCTAAAATAAAGATGGAAAGAAGCTATACCTTCTGCTACAACAAGAACAGCTTCCTCCTTTACACAATGCTTATCTTATCAAATGTTGCAGAAGAACATTCATTTAATCATGTATATATATATCTTAACAAGGGTATAACTAAACTTATACATGAAAAAGGTCATATTTAATTTGTGAAATATCTAATGATCAAATGACATAATTCGAAGTCTTGTTATTCTTTTTATACCATTTTATATACTTGTAATAAAGACGAAATGAGAAACAAATAACTGGATGAAATTGATGAAAATTTTGATCTAGAAGTGTAATTTCAAGACTTAATTTTTTTGTTTTTTTAAGCTTTAAATGCTAAATCTTTATTGGTTACACACTTGAGAGTTGAGAGTGGTTTAGCTTCTCAAGTGGTTTAGCTTCCTGCAGTGAAAAGAATATAGTATGTCAGACAATTATTGGTTAACACACTTGAGAGTCTGTGACCAAGTTATGACAAAATAGGATTATGATCTGGAAACAATAAGATTGCAATAGATCATCATGTTACACGTTACAACAAAGCACATACATTGACACAAAGAAGATGATTTATCCTTGTGTTCAACTTCAAAGTGCTCAACCGAATACATTTCATCTAAAATACATTTTTTCTTTCAGAGAAGTAAACCCACGAAAGTTAGCTTGAATCAATACGAAAACTTGTCAATCTGAATCAGTCTCCAAATTTCCCATGGCTTTCAATCCTCTGGCTCGCCTCTGCAACACACAAAACACATAACATCATTTCTTTACCTAAATAAAACAAATCTTAACCTCAATCGCTACTATGGAATCACTGGATTAGAAAATGAGAAAAGTCCATACCTTCTTAGAGCTCTTCTTCACCCTAACATCATATCTATCTGGACACAAATCAGCCAACCAGGTTCCAGGACTCACCATCTATATATAAATAAACCAAAAGAACATTATTCTCAAAACTGTTACTAAAGAAGAATCTTCAACACACATTCTAAAAAGACAAGTATAGAAAAGAAGAACTGACAAGTAAGCTTCTTTGGATGAGTTTGGCTCTCTTCTTAGGCCTATGTGAAGGTTTACAACCTTTCATAGCCAAGAAATCTTCTTCCTTCTCTTTGTTTGATAACGTTATAAACAGCTTCGGCCACATAGCCTCGTCCTTGACATCTTCTCCATTGTTTCCATCAAAACAATCTTTACCAATGGTATCCACAACACCTCTCGTAGTATAATACCTCTCTTCTTTCTCCGGCCGTCGCTCCGGTAATCCAGATCTGAGGCTTGTCCCTTCTGATCCTCTACAAAACAAAAAAAACCCACCAAGAAAGTGTGAGTCTTTGGCTACGATTCCAAGAGTAGTATTGAGCAATTCACTAAAAGGAAACAATCAAATCAGAAACACATACTTGGAGAATCGAGTGGATTGAAGGAGGAAGGTTTCATGACCTAGAAAACGAGAAGAAGAGTTTTTAGAGCGAGAGATCTTTTTGTCTTTGGCTCGAAGACATCTCAATCTCTTCTTGTTTCCCCACTGTAAGAAGATCTCTTGTTCTAACGCTGACGGCATACTTGGAACTTGGAAGCACTTCTCTGATCGATTCGATCGTCCCAACAGACAACTACCTAGAGATTGTTAAGAACTGACAAATCAAAAGAGAAATCGAATGTTAAATTGATTACAATTCACAAAAAGATGTGAAATTTCTCTGGGAAATTAGAGAAAGAAGAAGCTTGAGCTCTGCAAAAGTTACCTATCTTTTTACTCTCAAGATCCACAAGTCCCGGAGAGTGAAATGAATCTGATTGGCAAAACACAGATCGATGTTTTCACACCGGTGAGAAAGACGAAAGTGGAGATTCTGATGACTTCTACGACGTCGCTCTTTCTCTTTCTCTCAATCTCTCTACCGACTCTGTAAACGAGAGGGGGAAGAAGGCAATGGTTTGGTGGTTTTCGGCCTTTCCCTTAAGCCTTAGGGCATCATCTCTTTGTATCTGCGCCGTTGATGGAGTGCTCTTTAATATTAACCGTTAGATTTTAACATTGACGGTCCGATTTCATAGTACTGTAAGTGGGAAATTTACGGTCTGGTTCTTTTTCCCCCACTGGCTTAAAATTGACTTTTAACCGGAAAATCTACTTAAATTCTGGTTTAGCCCTTTTCTCTCCCTTTACCAACCAAACATTTAGATAGTCTATTTTCCTTTTTTTTTTTTTTTCTTAATAAATTTTAGAATAAGCAATTAAGAAATTGTCAAATGATATTTAAGTTCTTCTTACTGACGGTAAGGAAATTTACATATGAAATAATACTCACAATGATCTATTTTAACAATATAATATAATTTACAAAGCTTTATTTATTTACACTAAGAACATTCAAGTATGAACAATGAACTACTATTATAATGAAGCCTATGGGCATGGATAGACTCGTACTGACTCGTTTTGATTTCAAAGTCCATCGTAGTAACCCCCGAAAGATATTTGAGCTCTTACGACAGGAACACCTTTCGTACCAAATATTGCTTCGTTGATCTTTGTTGCATGATTCACAACTTCTTTCATCCTCTGCATCTCCACCAATTAAAAAGAAGAAACAATATTTCAATTTAAAATCTACTTAGAAATTGTAATGCTTTAATTAACTAGCACAAGAAACAATCAGAAATACAAAACGTACAAAGATATGAAACAAGAATCGTTCTTTTCAATTATAGAGATTGTTCCAATGGACACGTAAACTTTGAACTTATCATTTGGTCCGCTTAAAATATTCAAAATTTTGTTCCTATCATTTAAACAAAAGTTATCAATCAGTTAATCATACAACATCTGGAATAAATTAAAAAAATACTGTAACTTTTATAACAATTAGCCAATAATACTATCAAGCAGACAGATTACCAACTAATCGTCATGAACCATTACCATCAGAAAATTGTTTTCTACCATCTCTTTCCACTATATTGGTTCACATTCATCTTCACAAATATTACTTTTTTGTACAAGGATTCATATTCTATACAGTCTCTTATCCAAATCTATCACTCCCTTATCTTTCATATCATAGTATAGTATACTTCACCAATATCCAATGTTTATTTATCATTTAATTCAATAGTTTGAAATATTGTTATAGTAGAAATCAAAGATCCGTCTCAAGACGAGAAACTACTAGCTCAACTAAAACCAATAATTTTTCTTTAAATTATTTAACTAAGAACATTCAAAGATGAAATAATTTAATTTTAATTTTAAATCAGGTTACCTTATTATCATCGGAGTAAATCTGGAACCTTAGCAACTGGTTCTTGTTCTTAGAAATCTTGATATTGTTGTGTCCGAGAAAGAACACACATACGGTGGCAGCAGCAGCTGCGACACCAAAAGAACAAATTGCTCCAACCCCATTGAGACCAACCTTCCACAGGTTCAATCTCTCACCATCATTATCTTCTTCCTTTAAAATAAGCTCTTTCTTATCTCCCAAGTCATCTCCTCCTTCGGAACCAGAGGGTTTCGACGCAGTATCGTCGATCTGAGGCAGAGGACTCGTGATCCTCGCTGGTGGGTCAATTTTCATGTCGGCAAATTTAGTGTCCTTCGTTGTCTTGAAGGAAACGCTAGGTGACGAAACAGAGTCCGTCGACAGGGTTTGTTTTGAATCCGGATACTGATCCGGTTCAAGATCAGGGTTATTGGGTGTCTTCGTGTTGTCTTGATCCACCACCAACAAGGGTTCCCAAGCTATGGGAACTTGGACAAGCTTTTTGGGGACCACTATGGATCTTGGAGAAGACTCTGTTTCGTGAAGAGGATCTTTAGTAGAAGGGCAGAGGAAGTAATCCATCACCATGGCTCCATGATGATCCTCGTCATGATCAAGATCCTTGAAGCTGCTATTGGAGAGTAGTTCCCAATCCTCGAGATCCATCTATGTCTCCTTGATCCGATCTTTGGAACTTCGATTAGGGTTTTAGAAATAAGGAAGCGAGAAGATTTTTGTTTGAGGAAGTGAGAGATGTTTTGAATTATTGGAGCGAAGTGCGTTTGGTATTCTCATGGAGTAAACAACAACATCTCTCTCTGTTTCTCTCTCCCACGTGAAGGGGTTTCAAGATCCTTTAATAGAAGACAAGACACAAGATTCAAACTAGTTGAGACTATCTTTATTAAAAAAACAAAACAATCAAGAAACACATAATTGCTTTAAATTACACAGAAGATGCTTTGAAAACAATTAGCTCGATAAGCTCTTTTAATGTTGGGAAGAAAAAATATCAGTTTGTAAACATGATACATGTACGCAAATTTAAAATTAATAAAAGTATAGATTTGAAGATGTGGGGTGACGAAAGTGAATTTAGAGCTTATCTAACGTAATGAAGTGACAAAAGAATAAGTGGTCCTTTGGGGACCCATTCCAAGAAGAACCATCGATTGCCTTCTTTGACAAGGTCCTTAATTTTTCTCCTCCATCATAATTGATGAAGTCTTCTTATTTGCTAGAAGCCTATAATTGTTTTAGATAGCAGTCACAAGGTTATAAACAAAAAAAAAGACATAATATATGACTTGATTAATTTTTTTCTTGCTAGAGTCCCCTTTTTCATAAGGACTAGAAGTTAAGATTAGAGCTAGGTAGATTCAGACCTAGCTAATGTCAGTTCAGTTCATTTTCGTAGTGAAACCCATTTATGAGTCGGTTACATATAATAGTACTAGTATATAGCTAAAACGTTAAATAGTTTTGGATAAGGTCTAGTTAATGCTGATGTATACATACATCATGTTGGAGTAAGGAGATTACGAAGAATCTTTGGTACTAATTTATGTCACTAGTAATATAAAAAAGGTCTAATTACATAGTTTGATGTGAACACACTACCCATATTCCAGATTCAGTAATAATGTGATAGTGCTGCGAATAAATCGTTTTAAAAAGTGTTTTCATCTCATACTATCTTTGGTAGTTCTCTTTTATTTGGAAAATTTTCATTGGCTAATTACTAATTAAAGTTTCTAGAGAAGTTAAAACCCATCAAAAATCATAATTGGAGCTGTGATCTTTTACTTTTTATATATAAAACTACTTCTTTTATATTTTTCAGAAAGAAACCAAAGTGATTATTCTTCTTACCTTTTATAAAAAAAAAAATTTCGAACCCTGCAAAAGTTCCAAACGTTTCTGCTTTGGCTTTGTTCCCTACTTTTGGACATTTAAGCTTGATTCCTTGGTTTTTGTTTTCATGTTTTATGTGGTATCCTATAATGCACCAATGCACATGATGATAATAGTGTACCCTATCTTGGAATCATGGCAGAGCCAACCTAACTCGAAGAAGCATTACAACACAAAGCTGCGCAAAAGATTCAGACAAATTTAGCTGACTCAATCAATCAAATTATTCAGTAAAAGAAATGAGGCCGAAACAGACATCTCAGATTTTATAGAACAAAAAAAGGGAGAAAGATATTCACAAATAGAAGCAAAGCTGTTCCTGGATTTACATGCTTTGATGCAGACAAATAAAACTCAAAAGTCATATAACATTTCATTAAAGGAACTTTCAGACTTCCAGAACACACTTAAAAGCTTATCTCTTTCCAACGCTGACAAGATATTAGAATATCTTTCAAAGGGCCTTTGGTTTTAACCCTTAGGATCAGGATTGGTCTGATGAAGTTTGGCCAAGAGAGACAGATGCGAGTGATGAAGCCCAGGCTTGTGCATTCATTGCCCTTTCATGGAAGTTCCTCGTTTTGATGAGTCTAAGTTTCAACCATAACCTCCTCACATCCACCATATGAAGACCACGGCTGAACAGTTGGCTTACCTCTCTAAATCTTTCCAGGTTCAGATTGGGAACATAAGAGGCCCACAACGCTCTCATGCGCGATTCAGCTATGGGGAAGACAAGGATTGCTATTTGTAAACAGATAAACAGCAGAGATAGTATCAAGAACGGGTCTTGTTTGAAGATTTCTCTGATAGATGTCCCGTTGCGCAACCATGTGATCAAATTACCATCGCCGGCATCTAAGCCTGTTGGTTCCCCTTCAGCCACATACTGTACAGGTTGGAGACCTGGAAAGCCAAAAAGAACAATAAGTTATTTTTAAATCTTTCAACCCGAAATGTGCTAGTCATATCTTGGACATAAAGCAAAGCCTGTTCAGGAAGATTGGAAGAAAACACAAGCAGACTATGTGGTTTGGTGTTTCACCTGTTGCTTCTTCATAAAACTCAATCAGGGATGTAAGATCCTTTCGACCATGGTACCGAGCTTTTAAAGTTTGGTTTATCATCAGGATTGAAGGTAAGCTATGGATACCATACCTAGAAAAGACACTGCAACAAAGAAAATAATAGAATCAGTTAGTAAGACAAAAGAAAAGGCCAACATACATGAAGAAACCTAAAAGCACTTAGGAGAAAAACCCACTAGCGAGACATTTACACAAGGCAGATAGGGTGATGAATGAAATAGCTAACCTATACTTGTAATATAATTCAAATGAATATTTGCCAAAGAAGTGTAAGACAGAGTAACAGAAAACAATAAAATATCTGCTAAGGTAACAACTTTATCCATCAGAGTGCGAAATAGCCAACTATCAGTAACAAAATTTATTGATGCGAGTCATTCAATCCACCTTCCCTGCTATACTAACTAGCATGGAAATAGAATAACAAACTATGTAACGTTTAAAAAAAACAAGACTAAGTAGGCTTCTTACGAGGGTAGTGCTTGAGAATGCTCCACAGTTAAGTGCTGTATTTGAGGAAACATGGAACTCAACATGTCAAACTTAGGGCGCAGAGCACGTGAGAATGGGCACCAGGAAGCATAAAAGAGTACAGACATATAAGCATTTCCATGGTTTAAAGCCATTAACCTGTCCAGTGAGTCTCCATCTACCTGCATAGTGAAAAATTTTAGACACTGCTTTTAGTTAAGAATAAAGCTTCAGATCCAACTTCATCCGCTTATAGAAGAACCAAAGTACACCTATTACAAATTTTGCTAAATCAAATATGCAGACAGAGAAGCTACTACACAATATGCAGTATAAGAGCATTAAACTCTAAACCCTAAACAGAGTCTAGATGAAGTTACAAAATTCGGATGATACTTTCAATTCACACAGTAGGTAGGATGATCCAAACTTGAAGAAAAAAGAAGAAAGCTTTTAACTTTCACGGCTAATAGTTATCAAAATCCTTCATTGCTTCCTAATTCAATAATTGGAAGAGTAAGTCTAATCCGATATAGATATAAAGCATTTGATTTCTAACCCGTCACACTAAAACCGTATGAAGACCCGAAACTCATCACAAAGCAAGTCCAAATCCAATCGCAATAAGAAGAAAGCTGAAGTTGCATAGGAATCATAAACTCACAAACAAACCTCAATAGGATAATGATGAAAACGTAACGTACCTGAATAGGAGGAGGAGTTGGATAGAGATAAAGAGGACATTTAGCATCTAAATCGAACCGGAACAGCTCGAATTCGTAATTGCAAACGGCCCGTGATGAAGCGAACCCGGACGTAAAGCATGACAGAGCTATCGCACACAATAGGAGAATCGAAACCCGAAGAGAATCCATGAGAGGTAATAATAATATAGTACAAAGAAAACTATCAATAAGAGGATCCTCTTAATATTATAAAATCTCTCTCTCAATGCACAAAAGAAAAAAAAAAAGAAATTGCAAGAAAGTACAAGAAGACGTAATACGAAAAAATTAGGTTGAAAAAACTGCAAAATTGGATGAGGGAAAGCGAAACCAAGATAGGAATCAAACAGAAAGGCTAGGGCTTAAGAGAAGGAGGAGGAGGAGGAGGCGAAGAAGAAAAACCTAATTTTACAAATTTGGGGGAAAACTCTCTCTCGGATCCGTATCCGAATTTTATCACCAAAAAACTATCTTCGAATTTTGTTTTTTCTTGTTTGGTTTGCAAGAAGAGAAACAGATCGGAAAACGCCAAACTCTCGAATGGATTTGAAGCTTATAAAAAACTTGGTCTCTCTCTCTCGTTGATGATATTTGGATATTTAAATAAATACCCAACCCCGGCCGGTCTTATAAATTCCATTTATTTCTGCTTTCTTCAATGGCTAAATTAATTATCTTTTTTTTTCTAGATATTTCTTTTACTAATTTCACATATTTATCTTTTTACTAGTGAGGAAGGAGAAATAAAATAAAAACGTGACATATTGATGTATTGCAATTTTTTAGAAATTATTAATTTTACCTTGGCGATTTTTTTTTTTAATTTATTACAACAACCCTATACAGTATATTTTAGTTTCCCATTAGAATTCTATAATTCGTTCCCCAAAAAAATATGATAATGCTAATAGTTGACTAATTTTGTTTTTTGGATTGTTTATGTCGTTCTTTGTTTTTTCAGGTCATATCTATTATTACTCACTTCTTATTCATTTTAATTAGCCAAAGTTGAAAACAATATGTCGATGTAGACTGGATCAATCGCGGATTCATTGACTAAGTCAATCACACAGAACCAGCATCACACATTGACAACTAGCATCATACACAAATACAACATAAAAGTGCAACACCAAGTACGTACTAGTAACTTATCCAGACGCTGCAAATTGATAATAATGGGACTAAACCTCCTACAGTCCTACTTAACTTTCACTGCTATTCTTTGTTTCTCCAATGTCTCTGGCCTCTCCATCTACATTTCTGCCGGCTTCAGTTCCAAAATATTAGTTTCTTCGTAGTCTCTCAGTCTCCATCATCATAACTCATTTTCGTCTATGGTATTCTTCTTCTCTCTTCATTTTCGTCTATGGAAAGCTAATTATTGACCATTACATATGCTTTGGGTCAAACAATGAATTCAACCATTCATTAATTTATTTTACCCCAAATTTTTTAATTTATAACTAAAAAAATCGGGTTTTGAGTGCTAATGGGTTATCAATAGCCCAAAAGTCCAATAAAAAACGAAAATTATAGAAGCCCAATATGATCCATCTTCCTTTTTTCTCGAAGCAGCTTTCTTCTCCCGCCGTCAAAAATTATCTCTCTGTTTCTTGAATTTCATCTACTGTGCAAAACTGAAACTTTAAGAGTTTGTTTGTTTGTCCTCCATGCCGGCGGCTTCGTCAAAAACAAAAAATCGTGGGCCAGAAGGCTCGTCGCTGCCTCGTGAGGTGGTAGAAGAAGAGATACTTATCAGGATTCAGATCGAAGATGTGATGCGAGCCAAGTCGGTGTGCAAAGAATGGTACGCTGTCTTCAAGGACAAGAGATTCATCTACAAACACTTGGATCACTCCCAGGAAAATCATGCAGGACGGTTCATTCGAATTCATCATACTACGTTTCAAATCATGAATCCGGTGACCCTTGATCTCTTAACTCTACCACTCCCGTCCGAGTTGATTGTGGGTAGTAAAATTCATAATTGTTTTAATTCTGTTATTCACTGCGACGGATTATTGCTATACGTTTTTCGTGACGGAAACGAGGAAAGGTGCAAGCTTGCAGTTTGGAATCCGGTTTTAAGCAGCAGCAGCGCAGTCAAATGGATTGAACCCCCCTTGCATGCTTCTCCTAGCTTCTGATAAATACGGTTTTGGATACGACAATGACCACAACTACAAGGTTTTGAAGTTTCAGTACTACCCAACTAATAGTGAGTATGAGATATATGACTTCAAATCTAAACTCTGGAGAGTCTTTCCTGCTATTACTTTCGATTGGATCATGTTGTGGCAGTATGTGTCTATGAAGGGAAACATGTATTGGCTTGCTAAACCCAGGAGTGCGCGGGGTTATTCCCAAATGTTCATCCAAAGTTTCGATTTCTCCAAAGAGACATTCAAGCCGTTAACATGTTCTTCTAGTTTCCCCGTTAAGATTGAGGTTGATCTGGTCCGCCACGAGTCTCTTAATTTAGTTGTCTTGTCAAGCTTCGGAGGAGATAGGCTTTCTTTATTGCATCAACACCGCGTTGGACACGACGACACCCCAAGGATCGAGGTTTGGGTCACAAACAAGGTGACTGATGCTGCTGCTGCTGTCTCATGGACTAAGTATTTTAATGTGACTCACCCTCATCTCCCTATATTGAATCCCCGTGCCTACGCTCACAGTATTCCCACATACTTTATCCACGACAAGACCAATGGTGGTGGTGGTGGTCTCATGTTATGGTGCGATAAACTTCTTGTCCAAGAGGAGGATAAAGATGATGTACAAATAAAGGATGATGATATTGCTTGTCCCAGCTTTTACGAAATTAGTGAGGGAGGTGAGATCAAAAACCAAGTTGAGACAGGACCACTGTGGTATGCACGTGGCCGTAGCACTTATAGATGTGGCAGTCTTTACGTTCCGAGTCTTGTTCCTCTTCCAGAATAAGACGCAAAAATAGACTCTCTATGTGTCTCTTGTTCTCGCAAAAATAGACTCTTGTGTGTCTTGTTCTCGCATGAGAGAATTCATGTATGTTCTTTCTTAAGCGTTTGTCATGGTCTTTCTTTTGTTATTCTTGTGTTTGCTTATGCTGTGTGATGAAACTTGTGCACTTCTCTATCTATACGTTAAATGTTTCAACTATAATTTTTTTACAATATAGTCTCGTTTCATTACAAAGCAGTTGATGTAATGTGTGTGTATGCATGCGGTTTCTTTTGGATTCATATCATGCCTGAACCGGACTCGATCGTTATCATAATCACACGCACACACATACATTCATTTTTGGGTTTAGCAAAACCAAATTACTGATGGAATCTTAGTGGACCAAAAAAGACTGAATAAGGGACTTTAGAGTTGGAGTACTACCCCACATTCTTTTATTACCGCTTCATTCCTATCGACTTGGAAATCAAAGAAAAGCTCATTGGATGTCACGTCCACTTCAAATTCAAAGCTGTACAAGTGCTCTTTTAGAGGGGGAGCCAGATAGTAGTGTGTTGGTCTGCAAGGAACAATGACGCCACGATCCATAATGCGGTACGATACCTTCATAGCTTTTCTATCATACACCTCTTCCACCTTCTTCTCCTTGACACTTTTATCAAACAGCAAGATGCACGCCTTAAATCTCATGGATGTAGGGAGATGCCTCTCATTCAACCTGATTGTCAAGGAACTTCCACTAGTAGCTCGGTAAGTGAAGTGCGCAGGCACTTCTCCACCAGGTAAGACGACACGGTTAGTACTTGTCTTGATGATGAGTTCCCTCGCTTCTTTATTCAGTTTGAAGCAGTTAACAAAGCATAGACAAATGTTTGGATTGTGAAATGAGCAATCGAGTCTTTCTAGTGACTCACAATTTACTGCTTTTAGGTATGACAAGGAATCTGAAAGTTGTGGGAGTGATACCACCTTCTTACATTCCTTGAGTACAAGGCGATCTAGACGAGTGAAACTGCTGAACCATGAAGGAAGGTTTTGTATATTTGTATCGCTCAAATGAAGCTCCGTAACCCTTTCTAGAGCATGCGGACAATCCTTGAGATTTTCATTGTATGACATTTCCAAGTCAAGAAGACGAGACCACAACTTGATCGACGAAGGCATATTTTTTATTGCACTTCCCATGAGCCTAAGATCCATAATGTTTGTGGAGATCTCTGGAAAACTTTTCAACAACAAGCAATCAGTGAGATCAAGTGTATCAAGAGATTTCAAGTTGATATTAGTAGGAAGAGCCTCTAACTTTGAGCATCCTAATAAAGTCAACGTTTGCAATTTATGAAGATTTCCAATAGAGGAGGGTAGCTCCACCAGACCAGTGCACATATCAAGATATAATCCTTGAAGATTAGTGGCATTTCCAATTGATGATGGGAGTTTTACCAGACTTGAACAACCAATGAGATTCAACCATACGAGATTAATGGCATTCCCAATACTGGAAGGCAGCTCCACCAACCTCGAGCAATCACTAAGATACAATCTTTGGAGTTTAACAACACTCCCAATGGAAGAAGGGAGCTCCACTAAACTTGAGCATCCAACGAGAAATAATTCTTCAAGTTTAGTGGCAGTTGTGAGATCAGGTAGCTCCTTTAGGTTTTTGGAATGATTTAAATACATCCACTTGAGATTTCCAAGCGGCTATACAAATAAAAAAGACAACGTACATTACTTCCAAACCACTAAGATTATATTCAAATAATAACGAATGATAAGACTACTCCTTTAAGCCTAAAACTTGTAAAAACTTATTATATATACAAACAAAATCAAACTAAAAATTTTAAAATGGGAGAGAAATATATACTTAAAACAATATCGTACCTGATTTCCTTCCCATAGCTTATGAAGTTTGCTGAACCGCAAGTTTAATTCAACAAGGCACTCCGTACGAAAATTGGAAGGCAAACATGTCATTGGAAAACGATCCCATTCTAGTATTCTAAGTTTTCGGGATAGACAATTCAAACCTTGCGGTAAGCACAATTTATCGCTCTGGTCACCACGTCGGTAGTAAAATCTTAAGAATTTAAGGTTAGACATTCCTTCAAAAGCTCTCTCACTTAAATTTAATTCTCCTGACAGCTCAGATGGGTAGAAATGGAGGCCTATCACACTTTTACTACCCTGAAAAAAAGACCAGATAATACATAAATATAGTTAAAAGATGGTTATTATTTCTCATATAAAAGTAATTTGTAGAGAGCAACAAGGTAATGAAAGAACCAACCGTGTCATCAGTGAGTACTTCACAAATATCTTTAGTATTAACCAAAAATTGACGCTTTCCACACTCATGAATGGATTGGGGTCCAAGCTCATGACGAACTATTTCTTTACCTAACTGTTCTAGCAGATTATGCATCTTTATCCTTCCTTCTTCAATAGATATTAGAGATTTCTCAGTTAAGATATGAAGCCCTTGCCTCACATCCAAGAAATCATCATGCGCAAGATGTTCTACCACTTTTTCAACCCTTTTATGGTTGAATAGGCATGCTATATGAAGGAATAAATTTTTATCTTCATCACATAAGGCATCGTAACTAAACTTTAAAATGCTTTGAATACTGGCATCAAGACGAGTCTTTAACCTTGGTAGTGCAATTATCCACTCGTGTTTAGACATTCCCCGAAAATGGGATCCCATAACTCTTAGTCCCAATGGTAGTCCACCTACAAGTTTTGTAACTTCCGATGCAAGCTTCTCGAAACCCTCTTTAGGAAACTTTTTTTCAAAAGCATACATACAAAATATTTGACAAGCTTCAGATGTTGATGGAAAACCCACCTTGTATATGTGGTTGATGCCATGTGCCTTCAAAAGTTTTTGGTCTTGCGTTGTGATGACAATCCGACTTCCATGACCAAACCACCGAGTATCTTTTGCTAGAGCATCTAGTTGAATTGACTGATCAATGTTATCAAGAACAATAAGAACTTTCTTGTTGTTCAACCTATCTTGTACAACTCCTAGATGAGGAATCTCGATATCCTTGTGGTTTACTATTTGAGACATAAACTGTTTCTGTAACTGCAACTTTGTATTGTAGTCATCAGTACACAGTGGTCTTGTATACATAAACTCTTTAATGTTTTCCATAAAGACGCTCAGCTGGAAAGATTTTGAGATTTGGTTAAACAGAAATCTGGCTATGGTGGTCTTACCGATCCCAGAGGGACCCCAAATCCCTATCATCCTCACTTCATCAGACTCTAGGCATAACAACGGCTCCATTTCTTTCATACGAGCTCCCATCCCAATTAAACCGTCAAAATCACGTGATGGTGTTGAATTATTCAACACATTTGAAACATTAGTAGCGATTTTTTCGATCATGGCTGCTTCATTATCCCTAGCAATATTGGAGAGATTAAATGATGTATACGTGAGTTATTAAGTCATGATAATTGTTTTGTCTAGATATTTTGAAAGACTACAAATCAAGAGGGCAAACCAGTTTCGAGAATCCTCTCCAGCGATCTTGGACACAGCCTCCAAAACTGTTCTCCATCTCTTTATTTCCTCTTTTGTCTTACCTTTACAAGTTTTTGTAAAGACCTTTCCAAAATCTCCGGTCTGCTTCTTTACGTGTGTTGGAGTTACGTCATAGAAAATGGTCATCACTATTTGACCAAACTCTTTTCTGCACTTCATGATCTCCACCAACTCGTTAAGACACCATGACGAAGAAGCGTAGTTCTTTGAGAGCAAGACAATTGCAACTCTTGACTCTTTGATAGCTTCTATGAGCTCCGGACCAATAGATTTGCTCCTCTCAATATCATTATCGATGAATGGGTCGATTCCCTTTCTTCTGAACTCTTTAAGGATGTGAGTAAGAAAGGTTCTTCGAACATCTTCCCCATGGAAGCTCGGGAAGACATGATGTTTCCAGTTTCGAGACAAAGAAGGAGAAATAACAGAAGAAGTAGAAGAAGATGAAGCGATTAATGTTTTGTTTTGTTGATGGAATCTGAATTTTTTATGAAGCAAGAAAAATATTATACACAAAGGCGTGAAGAAGCTAACCGCAACAGCAAAAAAGCTAAAGAAAAAAAGAGAATCCATAGAGTGTAATTTAAGCAAATTTCAAGATCTCAAAGTTTGCATAAAAAAGAAAAAAGTAGAAGATAGAGATGTTGTTGAGAAAGATCTGAAGAATCGATTTCTTTGTTATCTTGTTAATGGAGGAAGGATTAACAAAGAGATTTTTGTGTGTATTGGATAGAGAACGTTGACTCTGTTTGCAGAGAAGCTTCATGAATGTTTCCATTGGTTGTTTAAAAAATAATAGGATGTGCCGCTCTGTCTTGAGAAAAATATTAAGTCACGCTTTGTTGTCATTAAATCATATTTTCGAGCATGTTTTATTGTATTAAAAAAAAATCAGAAAGTAAAAAAATCAATGAATTAATATTTCCACCAAATTCGGTGAAGTAAAATTTACAGATTGGGGGTTGCCAAAGCTCAAACCGTGTTGTTCATGTGGTTAGCTGCTTCCAGTTTGACGCCTTTCGTTGGAGCTTTCCTCTCAAGTGTGTATTTGGGTCCTTTCCTCAACGTAGACATTGCTTCTCTCTTCAGTTTCCCGGTAATTTCCGTCCCCTCTTCTCTCAAATTCGCTTAAAAAATCGGTTTTTTCTTCTTCGTTTTCTCAGTTTAATCTGGTTCGATTTCAACTCTGTGTTAAATCTAGACACTTACATTTTTTGTAACTATAACAAAATCATCTATATATATAAATTATTTGATTATTTGATACATTGAGTATAGTTTACACTTAAATTCTATATAAATATAAATTTTAGGTGTGATTGTTTATATATGACAGTAAATTAGTCATTTTTGAGTTTTTAAAATGTTAAATAGATATTAACAAAAAAAAATAAGCAAAACATATGTAAAATATGAACAAAACATAAGTAAAATATTTTGACATATGTGTTTTTATAACATATAAAATAAACTTTTAGATATTACCATTTTGTTAATTCATTAAAAATATTTTTCGTATAAATATTTTTCATATTTACAACCCACATTTTTATTGGCCATGTTTAGTTTGAAAAAATATATAGTTAGGTTATGTTTTGTTCATATTTACAAAATATATGATTTGTCCACAATTTTTACAAATATATGATTTTAATAACAAACAAATATATTTTACTTATGTTTTGTCCATACTTTACATATGTTTTGCTTATTTTTTGTTAATATGTATATAACATTTCAAAAAATAAAAAAATAACTAATTTGCTGTCATATATAAACAAATCATAGCCTTTATCTCATGGGTCGTTCTGTACGAACGCGCAATCCTCCCTTTAGCTTCCAAGATCCAAGGCAGACCGGTTAGGATCAATGTCAAGATTCGAATGGGATTAGGGCTATTCATATCCTTCTTAGCAATGGCAGTTTCGGCAACTGTTGAGCATTGCATAAGGAAAACCGCGATAAGCCAAGGACTAGCAAACAACGCCAACGCAACAGTTAATATCTCAGCGATGTGGCTGGTATAGAATTTAAGAAAGGTTTGAAAGACAAATTATAAGAATAACTCTCTTATTGGTTAAGAAAAATAACTCAAAAACTTAAGCTCTCTCTTACAAACCTCTCTTTCTCTCAAAGCTCACAACTCTTAGGTTATGCTACATCTTAGCATCTCCTTATATATAAAACCCCTAAGTATATTTTCCTAAACTTAAATGAAAAACTTCTTATTCTATTACATTTAGATATCTCCTAAATATAATCTCCAATGATAGTTTTGTAAAAATGTTTGGAACCATTCTTTGAACACAATATCTTTATCTTCTAGTGTCAAGAACCTTGACACTTAGCTTGTAAATTGTAACTTGTACTTAGAAGGTTGTGACCATCATTTATGTATTTGGTTTATGAATTTACCAGATGTAACAGCTAAGAAGACAAAGGAAAACATACTTCATTGACATCTTCACCATTGTTTTACTCGTAAAATTAGTTATCACAAAAAGATGTTAAAGATAGTGGAATGGTGGTACAGGTTTTTTTGTGGACCCATTTTTATACAATGCTCTCGCATATATCATATTTTTGTCAACAATTAAATCTTTACCAAAGTAAAAAGTAGAAAATCATTAAATAAACGAAATTGACTTTCTTACCAAATTTTATAGAATGATCAAAACCAAAACATCAGGAGATTGAACGTAAGAAATTAATACACTTTGACTAAAATTGTGGTCGACATAAGGTTTTTTTTTTTTTAACATTCCCCCCCGTATGTACAATTCTCAACCAATTGTAATACTTTGTGAAAATAATCAGTTACTTTATTCGATTAAACGTGATGATATATAAATTTAGCATTGACAAACGCATAAAGTAAAAAATGGATCGGGAATACATTTTATATAACACCCTGGTTTGCAGTGAAATCTTTGTGGTGTAATAACTTGCGTTGAAACTTCTTGATGCAACACCATTTGAGGAATCTCTTCATATAATAAACGTGTTGCCTCAACGTTTCGAATTGTTACGGTGCTCGTCACTACAAAAACCAAAATATACATTGTTATAAATCAACACTTACATGTAAAAGTATATAATATAAAATGAAATTTGTTTGATATTAATGTGAAGATTTTATACAGTTTCCAAATTTTGACTGAAATTACAGAGAATACAAGTAGGGGAGAAAAAAAAATTTACAAAATAAACAGACAACAACAAAAAAATAATAGAGGAAAGCATAAACCTAAAGCAGAAACAGAACAAGAAACACCAATTCCAAAATGCCAAATTCGGAAATTTACTCTAATAACTTTAAAAAATTGGAATTCCACTCTAATAGCTATAAGTAAATCAGATCCTGAAGAGGCGAACCTTCAAAATTTTTGGATAAAGCGCCACTCCGCAAACTAATGCAAAAAGGCAATGACAACAATTAAATTATTTACAAATCCGTTAGTTAAAAGAGCTTTTTCGAGCAACCAGAGAAAGCACCTCTAAAAACAATTTTTATTTATGGAATATGGATATATATATATATATATATATGTGTGCACTTTTACCAAAAAAAAAAAAAAAGTATGAAATTTACAAAGATACGGAAAGCGCACTTGGTTGATAATTTCTTCATTGTTTCATAATTTGAAGATACTGGTATTTGATCAGCTGTGAAAAGCTTTTGCGAGAGATTAATATTTTTTTAAAACTATGATGGATACAAATATATAATATCTAAATAATAATATAGAATATATTCGGGTATATTCTAAGTTTTTAACTATAGAAATGGCATGGTCTTAGACTCTCAGTCAAGTATCTTTATAAATTATAGAAAGAAACTCAGTAATTAAAAAAAAAACAGATTAAAGTGAGTTTTGACCAAATTCACTAGAAATACATAAGTCCACATTAATAGATTCAGGTACACTTTGACTAAATAAAAATAAATTGATAGCTGATAAGTCCAATTAATAGATTCATGTACACTTTGACTAAAAGAAAACTAAATTGACAGCTGATTTCCCGTCATGCAGTAATTCAAAGTGAGTTGAGCATTCAGAATTGTTTGTGCTCAGTTTACTTTCATTAGTGACTTAAATCGTTTACAATTCACAGGTACAAGTAAAAAACAAATTGTATTTATGGAGATATATATATTAGGGTACGTGTACCGTGTACTTTATATAGATAAGGCTTCTTGGTTCATAGAAAAACTCAGTTAATAAGAATTAGCTAGGACGTGCTTTGTCAAGTGATTATGATTGTTGTTGACTTGAAGAAGTGGTTAAAGCTTCTTCTATGGCCTTTCTTGTTGGATATTTAGAAAACATGATTTTGTTGTAAGTGAAGAATATATTGAGGACCTAATTGTAATTAGTAAATACCTACTCTCTGTTGTAATCACTATAAATATTGTAAACCCTCACACTTAATAATAATATTGAGCAATAGACGACACTTAGAAAACATTGAAATCTTTGATTAGTGTAATTGGAAGGGTAATCTAATCCGATATAGATTAGATATAAAGCATTTGATTTCTAACCCGTCACTGGAATCTTTACACACTTAAACCCAATCCAATCGCAATAAGAAAGCTGAAGTTGCATAAATAACCTCAATAGGAATCAACTCACAAAATAAACCCTAGGGTAATGATGAAAACGTACGTACCCTCAATAGGAGGAGTGGGATACAGAGAAGGAGGGCATTTAGCCGCTAAATCGAACAGGAACCGCTTTAATTCGTAATTGCAGACGGAACGTGATGAAGCAAACCCGGACGTAAAGCATGACAGAGCTATCGCACAGAAGAGGAGAATCGAAACCCGACGAGAATCCATGAGAATGGTTTAATTTGGTTCTTTGCTTTTTCAGGTCAATTCTATTGAAGTATTGATGGTGTCATTAATAACCAAAGTTTAACCCACTTGCATTTATTTAATCAAGATCCTTAAACTTGGGTTTGAAACATATATGGGCCTATGGTGATATCAAAGGCCTTTTAGTTCAGCCCAAATCGGGTCCATGATTCAGTTAAAATACTTAAGACGAAGATAAGCAAGCTTTTGAATTGCGATTGGATTGGGACTTGCTTTTGAGATGAGTTTCTACAATTCAAAAGCTTTACTGTAGACTGTGAGCTCAAAGCAAAGCTCGTTGGAAGTCACATCTACTTCTAAATCTAAATCAAAGGTGTACAAATTGCCCTATAAAATGTTGTAGCGCAAGGTAGATGGAGGTGTCCCTGTGGGCATGGAACAATGAGGCCATTCTGTTTGTCCATGACCTTAAATGAGGTAACTTCACATCTTCAGGAGCAGCATTAAATCTTTTTTTGTCTTCATGATAGAACAGAGTGATTTAGAACAGACACTTCAGCTTCCATGGCGTCCCAGGTTAAGTTTAGGCAATCACTCAGATCCTCCTAGCAACTCAATTTCAAGATTTGCTGCAATGAAGAGATCTTTTTAGGACCTTTTACATTATTGTAGTAAACTGACATTTATAGATTGCTAAGTAATCAAGTGATATATCTTTGTTTAGTCTGTTTCATACTCGTTAAAACTATTGGATCAAGAAAAAAAGTTTCCGCAACTGGTAATGATTTGATCTTTAATTTTTTACACAAAAATGGCATTCACATTCGAAATTTTCTAATCCTCTGGAACAAAGTCTATCAAAAAGAAAAGAGGAGAAAGAAAAAAATGTCATCTCTATTCACATCGAATACTCCTCCATCTCTAGCTAATTTGAGTAAAAATAAAAATGTGAAATGTTTTTTTTGTTGGATCATCATCTTCATTCATCCTTGGAGCTGAGACGTTATACTGATAAAAGTATCTTCAGGACAAGGGATTGTCAAGCCACCCAATATCGGATGATCAAAACCAAACTCTTCTTCGGCTCTACTTAGAAGATCTTGAAATGAAGGTTCGTTCAAGTATGAGACTGGTATAAAGTGTCGACTCTGCTTCTTCTGGCTCTCACCGACGTACACCGCAAGAAACCCTTTTGGTGGTGTCTTGCTGCTTGTTCTTGCTATAGAGCCGCCAAGAATCTTCTTTGCGCTAAAGAGACTTCTCACCAAAGCCATTTTTCTTGTCTGGAAGTTTGATTCTTGAAGCTTGTGAAGAAAGATGTATGGATACAGATGAGAGAGATTCAAGTTCTAGATTGCTTGTAAGTTGATGAGGTTAAAGAATTCGAGTCTTTCTCTATATATATAGATCTGTGAGTGAGTTGAAACTTCAAACCTGTCCAAAATCAATTGAAAACAACATTGTCTACAAGTGTGGGGCTTACATGAACACAGTTTTCTTCACATGGTTCTGTTCTATCATTTAAAGCAGAGCCATCACAATATGTACTCACATATAAGACCAAGAGAACAAGATCACATGTACAAGGACATATATGAAGTTTCTCTGTAGTGACTGAATCCACCTAACAAACCCTGTCACAGTCTGTCTGCAGAACCTTGATCAATACATGTGACCAAGGTTAGCTAGGCCGCGGACACTTCGTTGAATGATGTTTCTTTTAGAAAAATTGAGATCCAATAGAAAGAAAAAAATCAAGCAAAACCTAAAATAAATTAAGAGCGTAAACAAGCCTAAATTCGAATTTCCATATATGGAGCGATATGTTAAGCATAAGGTTAAACTAGAAATTGCCCTATAAAAAAATATCCGGAATTAAAGTTCGGGGGATTGAACCCGACGTGAATCGAACACGCAACCTTCTGATCTGGAGTCAGACGCGCTACCATTGCGCCACGGATCCGGATACAAGTACACACCTAAGTTTATAATATATTGTTATCAGTTGATATGAGTTTTGTTTGCATGATACATTCTCATTTTGATGATTTCACACCATTACGTACGTCAGTGTATAAACTTTTAGGAATTTATTTGATAATGATTCTCTGATTCTGTAAAAGCATGACAAAAACTTTTGGATTTTACAATATATATAAACACATCATACAAACAAAACTTAGAACATCTGTCTGGATCTTTTGTTTGATTCCGTCGTTCATTGTCACAATTCACAAAGAAGAACTGGTATTTACATTTGAAGTTCTATCCTCTTGATCAAAATTGAAAGAAAAAATAGTCATCTATCTACAGTAAAAAAATAAAGTGTATCTTCGGATGATCAATCATAATCCTTGAATCCGAGAAGTTACTGTAAGGAAAGTATCTTCAGGACAAGGGATCGTCAAACCACCCATCGGATGATCATATCCGAACTCTTCCTCGGATTTACTGAGAAGAGCTTGAAACAATGGCTGGCTCAAGTATGAGACTGGCACTAAGTATCTCTGCTTCTTCTGGCACTCTCCTACGTACACTGCAAGAAACCCTTTTGGTGCTGAAGTTGTTTTCCTCGTTCCTGCTAAGGAGCCTCCAAATATATTCTTTGCAACAAAGAGACTTCTCACCATAGCCATTTTTGTCTAAAAGTCTTGATGTTTGAAGGTTAGGAGTTCTTAGATTGCTTATTGTTGATGGTTATGAAGATGTTGTTCTGTTTTCGGTCCTTATAAATAGATCAATAAGAGAGGATATTTGAAACCTGTGTTCTAGAAAAGTGTGGGGACGTATATGAATTGAGAGTTTCACATGCATCTGTCTGCCTTCTGTCAAATGCTAATCAGAAAAATATTAATACGATATATAAAACATTGGGTCAGTTCTGTTCTACCATGTATCATTGGGTTGTAATGATTTCTGTCATGTTTCTTGAATTTAAGATAGGGATTGGATCTCTGTGGTCAAAATCCAGCTTCTGATGTCCAAAACCTTCTTCACAACATACTATGGTCAGATGGGGTCAGGTTTCAAACAACAAGTATATATCACAATATATTCAAGAACATATCACATGACAAATGCTATATAGATTGGAAGTTTCTATGTCCTAGCTAATCTGGTCCCATCTATTGATTATTTTCTTATGTGTTTATCTGATCAAGGTTCTGCAGACAGACTGTGACATGGTTAGTTAGATGGATTTCATAATATATATATCAATCTACGTAGAGAAACTTCTTCAATGGCCTTAGCATGTGATCTTGTTCTCTTGGTCCTATGTGAGTGTAGATTGCAATAGCTCTGCTTTTAAATGTGAGAACAAAACCATGTGAAAAATTCTTGTCCTTGTATGTCCCACACTTGTAGAAACCATTGTACTCAATTGATATTAGATAGGTTTCAACTCATTAATTTGATCTATATATACATCCCCGAATCAGAAAGAATATATCAGCATCATCAGCCACAAGCAATCCAGATCTTGAAATCTCTTTCGTCCTTCCTCTGATCCACATACATATTCAAAAGCTTCAAGAATCAAACCTTGAGACAAGAAAATGGCTTTAGTGAGAAGTATCTTCAGTGCAAAGAAGATTCTTGGCGGCTCCTTAGCAAGAACGAGCAAAGCACCAAAAGGTTTTCTTGCGGTATACGTCGGTGAGAACCAAGAGAAGAAGCAGAGATACTTTGTTCCAGTCTCATACTTGAACCAGCCTTCATTTCAGTCTCTTCTAAGTAAAGGCGAAGAAGAGTTTGGATTTGATCATCCTATGGGCGGCTTGACGATTTGTTGTCCTGCATATACTTTTATCAGTATAACTTCTCAGATCTAATCCAAGGATGAACAATGATGACCCTAGATAAGAGGAACAACATTTTTTTGTAAATATATTGACAATTTTTCATCTTTCTAACCCAAAAGATTTGATCCAAATATAGAAATTTCGATGTGAAAGAAACAATGGCATCATCAAACATATGCATAATGCATAATCCAGAAAATCTTCTGATTACATCCTTAATTTGAAACTATTTTCAAAATATTAAATTTGTCTACAAAAACTGTTCTATAACAATCTTTAGCTCATAGCGGGCAGTTTTCAAAATTATGACTAATGAATACAAATTAGTTGTCAAAGTTTTGAGTTGACACCAAATATAATTTTTGAATAAACGATACCAACCGACATAAAACTATTGGAGTATATGTGTAAAAATTTAGTAAAATACATTTTTTCCCAATACAATTCTCAACTAATTGTTACTTTATTCGATTAAACGTGATGATATATAAATTTAGCATTGACAAAAGGCATATAACAAAAAATGGATCGGGAACACATTTTATATAATACCCTGTTTCGCAGTGAAATCTTTGTGGTGTAATAACTTGCAGCTTCATTTGAGATATTTCTTCATGTAATAAACGTTTTGCCTCAACATTTCGAATTGTTACGGTACTCATCACTATAAAACCGAAAAACATACATTGTTATAAATAAACACTTACGACATGTAAAAATATATTTAATAAAATAGTATGAAATTTACCGGGTATAACAACTAGGAAAACACACTTCTTTGATATTTTCTCCATTGTTTCAGAATTTGAAGATAATAGTGTTTGAAAAATTGTGAAAGCAAAAGCTTAATTATGCGAGAGATTAATATAGTAGAAAAGTATCCTAAACTATAATGGGTACAATTACAAATATATAAATATCTAAATAAGAAATATATAATATATTTTAATTAATCTTATTTATGATATTTTTTAGTTCCTTCTATAGACTTAGAAATAGCATGGTCTTTAGACTCTTAATCAAGTATTTATAAATTATGAAAGAAACTCACTAATTTAAAAATACAGGAGACAAAATCTTAAAATTGACCTGAATTATAATCAAATTTTGTATGATGTCTCCGCTATACATGGGGTTACCTCTTAACTGGTCAGCCATCTTCTTCTTTTCTTCTTTCAATTTGTTAGTCTTTGGTAGTAGCTACCAAAGTAGTGCTCATGTTGATGTACATCGCTGGTGTACATGAAGCTTTTAAGTCTTCTCACAAACCATTTTAGATGTACATAGTCTCGTAATAATAAAACAAGCTTAGATAATTCTTTCAATATTAGGGTGTCCTTGTATAGTAGCGACAAAGCGGGTACTGACTCTTTGGTTTGATTCTCGTTGTAAAGATGTTGTCCCAAAATAAAGAGTTTGAATAGTAATTTCTGTCAACAACCGAGATTTTTTACCTCTCTCTTTTATTGTTGGTGAAAAAAAACATAAATTATAAATATAACTTGGAAATAAAAAATCATGGGAGTATAAGTGAAAAAAAAAAACGCTAAATATAGAATCCATTAATAATAGAGAGAGCCTTGGCATGGAGATAAATACACAAAATACATCAATTAATTACACCAAAGAGATTCTCGGTGGGTGACATATTTCACATGTATATATATATACTGTATTATGCAACTAAAAGTTTTAATTTGTACACTTCTAACCGATTCTAGAGGATTATGAAGAAGGAGAGAATCCACATTCCCTGATCTCGATTTGAAATCTGAAAGTTACGTTTTGTTGAACATGCATGGAAACAAATGCTAATCAGCATTTTAATATAATTTTATTGCATAATATATAAAACAAGGTATAACAAAGATTTTGGTCGATAGGTTATAAGATCACCCAAGATGAAACTCAAATTAAATCCTTGGCTTTATAATTCTATGATGCACTCAGAGATAGATTAAGTTATTAACATATTCATAAAGCATAGTCCTTTGATACAGAAGAGCTGAGTTCATTAAGATAGTTTTTTTTTTTTTTTGATCAAAGTTTATTAAGATAGTTCAAGCATTCTTATCTCATGCTCTTGCCCCTTGGGATGATCATATTAAGATATCTGATGTAAAATGCTTCATTGTATCTCATCAAAACAACTAACTATATATATATATATAACTTTGGCCCTGATTGGCACAAGACTTTTAAGTTTTTTAAAAAAATAAAAGATTTGACAGCCAATAATTTATCAATCAGACTTTTATAACTTTTACTTTTTTTAAAGTCTTGTAAGCCATTTTTTTTTACTTTGTTGTTTTCTCAGATTTTTTTAAAACCTCAAATTCAAGCTTTAATATGCTTTTAAAATTAAACAAATATAAAATCTCCCTCCCTTTATATTTAAAACCTCTCCACAAGTTTATATATATATTTTACATATTTTATTTTTATAAATTAATTATTCTTATTTTTTCACCTTTTTTTAAAATCCATTTCGATAATAATTATTTTTATTTTCATTATTATCATTAATATCACTATTTCAATATATTTTAATAAGAAAAGTAACAACTATAGCTTAAAAAATGTTTGTTACCAATCAAAGCATCTAAAGCTAAATTCTCTAATGCTAAAATTTTAAAGTTAAAGTCAGCCATAAATAACAGCTGTTACCAGAACCTTTGTCTCCAACAGGGACCCTCCATTGATACATTAGACTGTGTTAAACTGTTCATAAGATCACAAAAAGAGAGATTAGTAAATTTTAGCCACATAAGTATTTCTAGATATGGTTGAGAACAACTTAATTAGTGACAGAGAGATTAGTAAATTTTAGACTCCTTGTTCTGCTGGTGAACAACTTCCCCACATAAGTTTGTTCTTATAGAAAGATTTGGTAATGTGAGAAATCAATTTCAACCAGAGAAGAGGACAAAAACATACCATAGAGTTTTCTTATGGGAACATATGGGAAGGAACAAGAGCACATGCCTATAATAGCATCTGAGAAAACATAACCATGTGATACTCTATTCTTGCATGTCCCACGAAACATAACATAGATCTATCTATATATACCGACCTCTAACAACATCTTCTTCATATCATCAACAACAAGAAGCGATACAAGTACTTGAAACTAAACAAAATCAAATTTTGAAAGATTCAGAAAACAAAAATGGCTTTGGTAAGAGGTTTGATGGCTGCAAAGAAGATTATTGGGGGATCAGTAGGAGGAACAAGGAAAGAAACTTCAGCACCAAAAGGGTTTCTTGCAGTGTACGTAGGTGAGAGCCAGAAGAAGAAGCAGAGATACATTGTGCCAGTCTCATACTTGAACCAGCCTTTGTTTCAAGATCTTCTCATAAAGGCAGAAGAAGAGTTCGGATTCAATCATCCGATGGGTGGTTTGACGATCCCTTGCCCTGAAGATACCTTCCTCACTGTAACTTCTCGGATCCAAGGATGATCATCGTCTGAAGACAATTTTTAACATTCTTTTACTGTTACATTAGATGACAATATTTTTTCATCTTTCTTTCTAAACTGAAAGATTTGATCTAGATGATAGGAATATTTCAATGTGTAAATGCCAAAATTTTGTGTAATGATATCGATGGAAACAAACAAATAGATCCAGAAAGATTTCTCTCAGATTTGTTTATCTTACGTTATTTATTGAGAGAGTTCTAATACAACTGTGAAGAAATCAAAAAGTAATTTCATACTACAGAATCAGAGAGAATCAATCAATGATATCATAAAATTAATTACCCAAACCGGGTTTTATACGCAGAGACCCGGTTTTTCTTATATTGAGTTATTGAGTTTTGGGGATAAAATTGGGTAATCAATTTGGGTTTCCGGTTAAAGAATGGGTATTAACCGGGTTTACTCAATTCCACAGCAAAATCAAACCGTACCCCGTTTCTTTTGTCGGTGTTACTAAAAACCGAATCCCATAATGAAGAGAAATTCTAATCATAATCCATAATCACGATAAATTGAATGGGGGATTTGGTAAATTGGTTCTCAACCAAGATTCGTAAACCGAAATTAGAGCCGGTTCGAGTTCATAATATTTTTTATTTTTGTATGCAGCAGAGTTTGTCTGTTAACAAAGCAACCCTCTCTCTTCATCAGCAGAGAGGCTTCTTCGATTTCTGGGAAATCTGTCAGTGAGTTTTTGTCTCCCCTTATTATTATACACACTCTCTCTCTCTCTCTTGATCTGACTCTCAATTCAATTCAACTACTTCCTTCTGACTCTGGCACGGGTCTTTTGTTTGTTTTCTCCTGGAAACTTCCATTGAGAGAAGAAGATGCGAGAAATCTCTTATTAACGCATCCCTTTAATCAGATCCTAATCGTGCCGAGGCTGTTGCAGTTCTAATTCACCTCGTTTTGAACCCCTGGATCTCGCCTTGAATTGGGTATAATTTAATTGACAATAGATAGAGGCGAATTTTTAAAATTCTGTGTGTTTTGTGAGATAATTGGCATCTGGATTTGAATTTTTAAACTGATATTTTTGGATTTTTAGGGTTCTTTAGTTGGAGGGGGAAAGAGCTCGAGTTCGGGCTGGGTGGAAGATGGTGTTCAAATCGAGAATAAAATGGATTGCGCTATTTGTGCTAATCTTATCAATGGGATCTCTCATTGTTCATCTTTCCATCACAAAGTCTTCAGGTGTACAGTTGGCCTTTTCTGCTAGAGATAACCTTTGGCAAGATTTTGATTCTTTGTTAGGTTCTCAGGTACTCTTTATTTATATATATATGAATTTTTGAATTGGATTCAATCTGATACTGCTGCATAATGTCGTTTGCCTTATGTTTGTTTGTGTTTACTGTTGCAGGATTTTAGAAATAAGCACTTATGGCGGCCTGTTAAATCGTTGGAGACCTTGCAGCCTTATGCCAATCCAAGAAATACTTATCCTGGTACTGTTTCTTACTTTGTTTGCATGCACAATTTGCATTTAGTTAACACTATCTATGCATCTTTATTGCTCAATCGTAAGATGTTTACTCTATTTTGTATCAAACCATTGAGGAATTATAAAAAGCCATTAGGGATGGTGTAATTTGGTTTTCGATATTTGTTAATTTTTCGTGGCACTGTCTTTTTGCAGCGCCCAGTTCGAAAAACAATGGTTTCATTTATGCAAAGATATTTGGTGGATTTGACAAGATAAGATCTTCTGTATGTATCACACTTGACTCTATATTTTAACATTCCTCTCTGTATTTTCCGTTCTGCATGTTGATAACGTCTTTGCAAATTTTCTAGATATGTGATCTTGTCACCATATCCAGGCTTCTAAATGCTACTCTTGTCATTCCAGAGCTTCAAGAAAGTCTTCGCTCTAAAGGCATTAGGTACGCGGCCCTAGCTCTCTATCCAATATCTTGTTTTTTTTAAATCTTTGCCCGTTTCTCCATACTTTTCTGTTACTATATGCTTATTTGCCTTTGTATCAGACTCTTCTTTACTCTTGTTTTTCTTTACATGCTGTGCAGCAACAAGTTCAAGAGTTTCTCCTATCTTTATGATGAAGAGCAGTTTATATCCTTTCTTAAAAATGATGTTATAGTTACAAAGACCCTCCCTGAGAGCTTGAAAGCCGCAAGAAAACGGAATGAGTTCCCTCTTTTTAAGCCCAAAAACTCTGCATCACCAAATTTTTACCTCGAGGATGTATTGCCAAAGTTAAAGAAAGCTAATGTTATTGGTTTGATCGTCTCTGATGGGGGATGCTTGCAGGTACAGTGTTTTTTTTTCCTCCCTTAGAGTGTTATATCTTTCGTATGCAGTAATTCTATATCTATAGAGATTTTTGAGTAGATATCTTTTTGCCTGCTAACTACCATCACTCGTCATATCATGTTTTACATTTTATGTTTAAGTGTGAGACGAAGCTGTTTAGTTAAACAAGGTGTTTTATCCTCAACAATGTTGTCTTGTTTTCAGTCAACTTTGCCAGCTTCAATGCCTGAACTTCAAAGATTAAGGTGTAGAGTTGCCTTCCATGCCCTCCAGCTTCGTTCAGAAATCCAGGTGCTGGGCAAAAAGATGGTTGACAGGTATTTTTGATACTTGCAATTCAAAACTAAATTGAAGAAAGGGACGAATTCAGGAGATAGTTGTGTATTTGGATTAGTAAAGGTGGAAAAACATTAGATGCTAAGCTTTTGTTTCTTTAATGATGGAGTACCTAGCTGTTAACTATAATAAACAAGTATCTAGGGAGGCTATACTCTCAATTTAGCTTGGGATCTTGAGGTGAATTACTACGTAATGAAAAATAATTATGCCTATGTGTCATGGTTTTATCCATCTACCACTAAGTACAGTGCATCCCTGACAGAATTGAGATGCGTGATTTCCATTATATAGGTTACGTAAATCTGGTCAACCTTTCCTAGCTTATCACCCTGGCTTAGTGAGGGACAAATTGGCATATCATGGTTGTGCTGAGCTTTTCCAGGTAAAATTATCCTACCTTCTCAATCTGTATTCTTTGATAGAACAAAGTGTTTATTTCAGCTACATTGTTTTCCTGTCTACCTTTTATGCTTGAATTATATGGGGAAGTAGTTTTGATGGTGGAAACAGTTTCTGACTCAATTCATCCTTTCAATTCTTAAAGGACATTCACAGTGAACTCATCCAATATCGCCGGGCTCAGATGATCAAGCAGAAAATTATTTCAGAAGAACTTATTATTGACTCGCACTTGCGCAGGGACAATGGCTTATGTCCTCTCATGCCAGAAGAGGTACTCAAATCTTGTCTCAAGTTATGCTAAAATGTTTATATGGGCGCCTTGTTATATTTCACTACCCTTTATGTCTGCATTCGTGGTGTCTCTTGAAAGCTGAAACTGCCTCAAAAACATGTGGCCCCTATGTGCCTGAATTCTTGGAGTTTCTAACGAAGCTAAATAAATATGCAAAGTTTCTATGCTTACATGTAATACCCATGTGATACACTGTTTTCAAGCTCGAGTGTTCCTTATGCTGAAATTATAATTCACCAATTGGATTATTGGCTTACTACTGTTCTTATGGAACTAAATTGGCTTTATAATTGGTATTGTAATTTTGCAGGTTGGAATTCTTTTGAAAGCATTGGGTTATTCTCAAAAGGCGATCATATATTTAGCTGGTTCTGAAATGTTTGGCGGCCAACGGGTTTTGATCCCTCTGCGTGCTATGTTCCCTAATGTAGTGGATCGGACTAATTTATGCAGCACAGAAGAGTTATCAGATTTGGTTGGTCCTGAGATACCGCTTCCAGAAAATACATATGAAATGCCTCCTCGAAAAAGCGATAAGCAGCTCAAAGAAGAGTGGAACAAGGCAGGTCCTCGGCCTCGACCTCTACCTCCTCCTCCAGACAGACCTATCTACCAGCACGAAAAAGAAGGATGGTATGGTTGGCTTACGGAGAATGACACAGAACCAAGCCCTTCACCGATGGATCTTAGGAATCAAGCACATAGGTTACTGTGGGATGCCCTTGATTTTGTTGTTTCTGTAGAAGCTGATGTGTTCTTCCCCGGTTTCAACAACGATGGTAGTGGGTGGCCAGATTTTTCAAGTTTGGTGATGGGTCAGAGGCTCTATGAAAGGCCCTCTTCACGAACATATAGACTAGACAGGTAAGAAAGGCTATTGTTAATGACTGCATTTAGCTTCTTTCCATCGTTAGGTTAATTGCACACTTGTTATGCGGATAAACTTATTACTCTTTTAGGTTCATTATTCGGTAAACTGTAGCTGATCATGCATCTTATAGTTCACTAACTTTTGTGGAATCTATATTTTACAAATTCATTAACTATTCACTGGTTTACTCAAACAGGAAAGTTATTCAAGAACTTTTCAACGTTACCCGTGAGGACATGTACCATCCTAACCGTAACTGGACACTTCGTGTGAGGAAACATCTTAACTCAAGTTTGGGTGAAAGTGGGCTTATCAGGCAGTCTATGCTTTCGAAACCCAGGTCGTTTCTCTCGCATCCACTTCCTGAATGCTCATGTAGAACATCGGCCCTTGATGATTCCAGGAAAATACGGAGTGATGATAGCAGATTTCTCTATGGAGGTGAGGATGAATGCCCTAAATGGATAAAATCAGCTGGAGTAGAAAAGAGTAAAACTGATGATGGTGATCAGCCTGATTATGAACATGATCTTCTCACTGAACAGTCAGAAACTGAAGAAGAGTTTGCAAAAAGTAAGGTGGCTTCAGCGTTTGACCAGGATGAAGAATGGGATCCTAATGACTAGCGTGACAACTATGAAAATTCTGCTGTGAGGTGACATTTGATTTTTTTTCCAGATTCTTTCAGGAAAGGCAAAGAAGGAAACATACGGAGTTTTTTTTTTTAGCGTTTTCCACAGTTCCCGGCTTTTTTTTTCCCCTTTCTGAGAATAAGCTTTAGTGTTATTCTTTTGTTATTAGCTCCTTGCAAGTTAGTTGCATACTCTTTATACGTCAAAACCTTCTCAAAGATATCAGTATTGCCTCCGGACCCCCTATTCATCGAAGGACGGATAACTTCTGCAGCAAAGGATGCCCGTTATGCTTCATCCTTCTCTGAGGTCTTCCTTTGAAGCAAATGTGAAGCTGGAGGTATCTTTTGCTCTTCTTTTTCTCATCATTGTAAATCTGATTAAGGTTCATATTCAGATTCTTTTCTCCCTTTTTCTACAATAGTTTTTCTGGATTTGTTTTGACACACTACAGATATAAAAGATAAAGGTATATTTCAATAGAGTTTTAATACACATTTGCTTGTCTTCTGATTCACATTCATATTCATTAGGCTGAGATGTTCACTGAAAATAGTTAATTCATTAATCCGGTCAAAAGAATACATCATTTTCATAGTGATAGTGGAAGGTCAATAGTATGAGATGTGATGAATACACATATGTATATATACTGTTGTATACAGAAGCTCCTGAAGCAGGGAGAGAGAAGAGAACCTTAGGCACCACCATTTTTCTGTGTCCATGGTTTGAGAACAGAGATAAGAGTAATGATAATGATGATAAGAAGAATAAGGATAGCAATGCACATCCATTTCCTTGAACTCTTCTGGCTTTTTACTGCCTTTGCTAGGTTGTTGTTCCCGGATTGAACATGATCCACAGCGCTCGAGACCTGATATAGAAACAGAGTAAGAAGGATTTTGAAGAAATCCAAACTCAGGGTATTTAACAGGTACTGAAGAGACTGATACCATATTCTCTATGTTGTCTAACATCTCTCCCTGTGCATCCACCAGCACGGCCATATCGAGAAACACCTAACCGTAAACATAAAAGAGAAGAATCAGCGACGAATTAAAATGGATTTTGAGAGTTTTAGGTAACTCGGAGAGGTTTTTACCTGTTGCAGGTTAAGGAGTTTCTTCTCTAAATCTCTAACAGCGTCATGGCGTTCCTGAATCTCGGCCAGTGTATCCATTATCTGCACAGAGCCAGCAAATAACCTGACTTGAGTAGAGCACGTTATAGTTGTCTTGTTGAACAGGAGGTAATCAGATGAGTGCAGGAACATAGTTACAAACCTGTCCTCGTCCTTGCTCCCTGATCGCTTTCTGGAATATCTGCTCACTGTCTCCCGTTTCGATCAATCTATCAACTGTCTACACACCCAAAAATTGACTATCATGAACTGATTCAATAGATTCTAATCAATAAAATCAGAGTTTTTAAGTCCTTGCCTCTTCATCAGCTCGTTGGCCAGTCACTAATCATTGTCGAGAATCAGAACAGCAAAAAAAACAATTAGCTCTTAGAAGATCATTAAAGGAAACAGTTCAATCTTCAGAGAAATACTCAATTCAAACCTGTGAACACACGCCTCTCTACAACTTCTCTGTATTCTTGTTGAATGTTCTGTCTTAGAGTCTGCAGAAAACAAAGATAAGAGGTAAGAACAACTTTCTTAGAGAGCTCTTACTTTTCAGAATTTGCTTAAAGCCCTTCTTTAAACTTACTTGGAATTCAGATATCTTTTCCTTAAATTTCTTCTTAACCGCACTGCCGAAGAAAAAAGTGTTAAGGAAGACTAAAAGATATATTAAGCCATTCTTGAGTTTTAAAAGGCGAAACTCACATAGTTGTGGCTGTTCTTGTTCTGTCTACACCTGTTCCTTTCCCACAACCCGGTTTAGTCCGGTTCTCCAGATTCTGAAGAAATCAATCTGAGTGTGAGACAAGATGAATAACATATCATAGAAACAGATGCAACAAGCAATGTAGTAATCTCTAAGCCTAACCTCTTGATCCAGTTCTTCGATCTTTCCTTTGATGAAACGAGAAATTCTTCCCACTTCATCAACATCTCTCTCCATCCTCTGTTTGATTGCTGCAAGAAAAATAAGAAAGAACAGAGAAACCAAAGTTTCAGTTTATCATCTAAATCTTCGATCAAGAACTTGCTTCAGAGTTTCCAGTTCGAACTCGTTAAGGTTTACATTTCATAGCAGGAGCCTTAGTGACGCCTTTCGTCTCCTCGTGTGCCCCTTGAAGCTTCTTGAGATGCTTGTCAAGCTTCTCGTATTGCTTTTCGATTTCTTGGACCTGGACATGAGATATGATCTCAATAGGCATACACACTGATTGAGAAGAGTTGCAGAGGGATACAAAAGCTTTACCTTTTTGAAGAAACCAGAGAGCCCAAGATCTCCAGAGTTACCTGGGCCATGTCCTGACTCAATATCGCTTCTATTAGAGCGATCCCTGGAAAACTCTAACGAGCCCTGTCCAGTCAAAACACTTGTCATATCATCATCTTAGAAACATGTATGATAATTAACTTGAAAACGTTTGATCTTTTACATAAACCTCCAGATTTATTTTATCATGTTAAATATCCATAAAAGATATTTTGAATCTCACAGGAACAATCGTCATCAACTGGTTTTTCTCGAATTAAAGAAACATCATCTCGTAAAAATCTTGTAACCCAAGCAATTTAAAAACCCTAGATTCCGAGTTTCTAATTTCAAAATTTATAGAGGATTTATTAAAGATAAGCGGAAACTTTGCTTGAATTTAGAGCAGAAATCGCCGTAATGTCCAAAGCAAACAGAGAAAAGTTTGAAGGAAAAGAGAAAACAAACCTTCAAGAGGTCGTTCATTGTCGGAGAACTGGAACAGAGCAAAAGATCTATACAAGCATAAGGAAACTTGTCAAACAATCAACAAAAATCTATAAAAACATAAGAAACAAAATTGCCACAATTAGAAAGGGAAAGAAAAAGAAAAAACCTGGTTTTGTAATAAACCCAGATCTCTTTTGTTCTCTTCCTTATTTTTTTTGTTTGTTTTGATTATCCTAAAAATCAATAAGAGAAATAAATCCAGAGACAGAGAGAGACAAGGGAGCTTCGTTACCGTATAAAGCAGAGCACAAAGATGAGAATGTTAGACACGTACGGTTAGATTCAACGGTTGAGATTTCCTTTTGATAATTTATGTTACTTTTTTACCAACAATAAAAGAGAGGTAAAAAATCACGGTTGTTGACAGAAATTACTAATCAAACTCTTTATTTTGGGACAGCATCTTTACAAGGGAGAATCAAACCAAAGAGTCAGTACCCGCTTTGTTGCTACTACACAAGGACACCCTAATATTGAAAGAATGATCTAAGCTTGTTTTATTATCACGAAATGTACATCTAAAATGGTTTGTGAGAAGACTAAAAAGCTTCATGTACACCAGTGATGTACATAAACATTTGCACTACTTTGGCAGCTACTACCAAAGACTAACAAATTGAAAGAAAAAAAAAAAAAGAGTTTAAGAGGACACCCCATGTACAGTGGAGAGACATCATACAATTACTACTACAACAGTTTTTGAGTTTTGAGAATGAGAGCTCTTGAAAACTTAATGCCTCATTCACTCAATCATCAAGGCTGGTTTCTGACTATCTTCACGCTGCTGTAGAAGCGGCGAAGATCCTTCATGGCTTTTTCTTCGATCTGGATTGATCGTATGGGTGATGGAGCATCTATCTCTGGTTTGAACCATCGATTAGTTCCAGGCGAATCTGATGGAGATCCTTGCCCGGTTGTGACAGTGAAGCCTGATGTTTTTGTCTTTGGACTGTGGGACAGAGACTGTTGCTTCTTCACCTGCATTAGACAAGACAGAGACACCACCGAGAGAAGATGAGCACTCAAACACAAACTGTGTGATGCAACAAGACAATCTTGTCTGTTTCTTCAAACAGAGGAACAGCTTACCTCCTGCATCTGGATATCTCTGAGAGAAGGTCGAGACAGGTTACGAGGAGTTTCAGAGGAAACCCAAGGAGGAGTCCCTTTTTCCATATCAGCTTGCTGCAAACTTTTAGCTGATTCCACTGGAATTGGCTTAGTAGTCAAGAAAGAACTCAGTAATATCTTTCCTTCGGTTTTACCAGAAGAATCATCGCCTGATTGGTTTTTAGTTGTCTTAACAGGTTCACGAGGCCGAGTCTTGCTTTGTTCGTCTTGAATATCCCGGAGGGAAGATAAGCCTTTAGGAGTCTTAGCTCCACCCCACACAGGACCTTCTAACTTAGGCTTTGGTGGAGGAGTAACAACAGGTTTAGGGATATCATCAAGAGCACCAGTTAAGAACATGGAAAGCCCACCCTTTCTGTTCTTCTTCTTGTTTGCTGCCGTTCCAAGTTTCTTGCTTCTCGGCGAATCTGGTGGATTATCTTTCTTCTGAGAGAGTGAGACAAAGTCTGATTCCTTGGGGAACCCACTAATCACTGTCATATCCAACATGATTTTGCCATCCTAGTAGAATAAGTACAACACCAAAATAATTTAACTGATGATGTAGATGGATCCTTAAAACCGTAATTGATATGATCAAACCGGTACTGAAACTAACCTTTGGCTTGATAGCTTCAGAGATTTCCTCATCTTCTTTACCCTGCATTGTGTCTATTTCCACTTTGACTTCACCAACATCAGGGAATGTCTCAACCTGTACAAACCTCTGTTTTCCTTTTTTCTTCTTTTTTCCCTTCTTGTTGGCTTTTCCATCTAGTGGCAAAGCTGTTGATGATTTTGCCTCTGGAGACTCTTCAACAGGAATACCAAGTTCTACCAGTGAACTTTCGATATCTAGTTTCTTTTGAAGTTTTGCTATCTGCTGACCATCAAGAAGTTGTCCCCTTGATTGTTTTGCTTCAAGGATCTCAATTTGTTGCAACTTTTTCCTCAAAGCTCGGACTTCTTTGGAATTGCGTTGAGCCAACTCATCTTCTGGTTGCAAGAATGAATCCATTCGAGTACTTCCCTCAGCAATACTGGAAAAGTGTTTCACATGGTTGTCACGAGTTCTTAGAATGTCGCTCTCACTTTCCTCCTCTTCACTATCTATAACAACAGGAAATGTGGCTGTTGGTGTTGGAAGTGGTCGGGAGCTCCATGTTTCAGATGATCTGTCATCCAATAATTTCTCGAGATTGGCAAGAACATCAGGTGATGTATTTGCAATTGATTGGGGAGAAACCGTCAAAATAAAGTCAAGGTTTCGAATCACAATGTCCTGCAGGAAGAACACAAACGTGTATGGTAATCACCAGCGAGGACAAAATAAGAGAACACAGAACATAAACCTGTAGTGTGCAATCATCATAAAGGAAGGTTAGCATTACCTCACAGTACTTCTTAAGGTCCTCTGCTCCAAGCGAATCTGCAATTTCAAGCAGTTGAATAGCATTTCGTGGCTCTACAATACACTCCGCTGCCACCTTCTCGCATAAACTTTTCAAACTAGGTACTGTCCTCTCCTTAGGAGTATCGTGTTGCACGGATTTTAACACATTCACAGAGTCAACATCATCAAACATAAAACCCTCATCAAGTTCTTCATCTTCTTCTTCCCTACTTTCATCCGCTTGCAGAGCCTGAGACTTCTTAAGCACAGTAGGAGCATAGGCAGGATGATACAGAGAACCCACAACCAGAAGATGTGTTTCACCAACAGCAACTGTTGTTGCCCTTTTCAAGTTGTGGAGGCGAGAAAGAGACGGTGGCATATCTTTACCATTTTTCCCATCCCACATATAAACTTCACCTGTGCTAGTAACAGCAGATGCCCAGTATTTACCCGCTGAAATGCTCACAACTGTTTTACCGTGCAGCGAATGCAACTGCAAGAACCAGAATTAAACATATTTTGATTGTTACTATGCAAGTCTTATTGAGTTATCTACATTTTTTTAAGATAACAAGAGAAGGTTGAATCCAACCTGTTGACATCTATGATTGGAGTCGGAGGAAACCCAATAAAACAATGCACCATCTTCTGCTAGAGCCAAGCTGTGTACCATTCCCGCAGCTATTGCAGTCAATCGAAGAGGTCTCCTACGATGAAAATTTAACAGTGTGCTCCCAGCTTTCTTTAAATTCCGGGAAATAATAACACGTCTTGGAGTCACCAGCCGATGACCCCAGGTGTACACCTGGTCACAGAAGAAAGAAAGAATACTAAAGAAAAATAAATTTTCCACACGCTCATACATTCTTTAAACTTTACACATTGACATACTTAACATGTCGTAAGAAACTTTACCTCTCCATCGTCTCGCAACACTAGAGTGTGATATTTTGAAGATGCAACAGCCGTGAAAACTTTTCCTTTCAAGTGATCAACCAATCGGGGAGAATAGTTTGATGCTGAGTTGGAGGTTCCATAACCAAGCTGACCTTCCTTGTTGCATCCCCAAGTGAAAACTTCACCGCACTCAGAAACTACGGCAGTATGTTTGTTTGCTGCAGAAACAGCTACAATCTTTGCCTTCAATGAAGTAACTTTGCGGGGTGTTGCCTGAGTATCCACAGAGGTATAACCAAGCTGACCCTCTACAAGAGCATCACAAAAAACATCAGACTCTAGGATGAAAGACCACGAGGTGACCAAAATAGATTGGACATAAATCCATCAAATTCAGATTAACTAAGAAACTAAAACTTGAGTATTATAGAGCACTAGAGATCCATTCACTGGAAAATAGGAAGCCGATTGAGTGTACCTCTATTGGAACCCCATGTGTATACATTCCCGCCTTCCGTAGCAATAACAGTGTGGTGCTTAGCTGCCGCAACTGCCTTTACACGGCGTGATCCTAAACCGGATATAACCTGGCGGGGAGTAATAACTGCAGCTTGACCACTGAGATAGTAAACCAGAAAGATCAATTATAGTCTTCTAAGCGTACATAGAATCATAGCTTGCTAGAGTAAAACAAATTTTGAAACAATAGTAACGCCAGAGGCAAGTGGAAATCTTCATATAAACGCAACAAATAACACCATGAAAATTTTGTAGGAATGAAAGCAAATAAACTCCTCCTCATACCACCATATCAGAGTAATAACAACAACAATACATACCTGTGAATGTCAAATTCAGGATGTCCAAGGCGGCCACCCCTTCCAAACCCCCACGTGTATACTTCTCCATGAGAACTAATGGCAACACTATGGAACTTTGCAGCAGAGACCACCTTAATTAAACAACCATGCAGTGAATCAACTCTGCCGGGTAGCTTCTGAACATGTTGATTGCCAGTTCCAAGTTGGTAGTTTGCACCATTTCCCCAGCTGAAAACCTCTGTAGCCACTGAAAAAAAAAAAAAGCAAATGAAAACAACATTTCAGCTTCTCAAAAGTAGTGTTTGAAAGAATGACGAGAAGAATCATGTTTTCCTAGGTCAAGGTTGAGAAAAGATTAGTTACCCGAACTCTGTTGCTCGCCAATAACCTGAGCCACTGGACCTGAGACCAAGTCAACCGGTGTTCGCAGTTTTATGTCTTCCAGAGTAAAAGAAGCACCTGAGTCAATTAGTACGCTAGCTACCGCGAGATGACCAAAATGCAAAGCTCTGTGAAGACTACTCCAACCAGATTCTCCATCCTGAAATGAACATTGTACAATATAGGGCAAACTCAATTTTCTAAGCATTATGAATACAATAATTGCAACAAACATAGACACAGAACCCAAATAACTTACTGAAAAGAGACGTAAAATAGGTAGGATTCCGTATAAAGAAGAAACAAATACTTAGATATATAAAGACACAAAAAGAGGAAAGGTCACAAACCCTAGCATCTGGATCAGCGCCAGCTGCAAGCAGCCTCCTAACAATAGGAATGTGGTTTCTCCAAATGGCAATATGCAGAGGAGTCAGACCATAGACATTCCTTAAATTAATATTGCCACCGCTCTTCCTCAGCGTGGTCAGTGCTGAATCCACATCAACCAATGACCCTTCTCGTATAGCAAACCACAAATCTTTCCTAGACCCTGAAAGTGAGCTTTTACGGGAAGTTTGCAAGTTCATCTTCTGGACTTGAGGAGAGACGGACAGTTCCATATTTCTAGACGGCAAGAATTCCCACTAAAACCTTGTTCGCCAAAAATGTTGTGACTACTAGACCAAATACCTCCAAAGAGTAAGACACAGTTTCTGATATTTTCTGGCCTTCTATGGAGTTCAATGCCATAAAACTAATGCTAAAGCTGATTTGTCATCTTGAAAATGAGTCGAACAAATCACTCAGGGGGGGTTGGTGTACTCAAATCTTCACAATCACTTCATTAGAGAAGCAGAAAAACTCCTGTCCATAAAAGCAAAGTTATAAAGGATTAATAAATATTCATATATAGCTTCGGTGAGAAATCTAGACAACAAAGAATAAACAAGTAAACCAGAGTAATGGCCTTTTCTACAAAAAAAAGGATGCATCTAGAGACTAATACTTGCAGCAACCACAAAGCAAAGAATCTCATGAAGTGTCACTCAAACAGAACTGAGGAGATGTAACACCAAGAAGTACATAAGATTACACCTTTAAGATCTCGATAAGCAAATTTTGTTAAGCAACATACATACATACATTTTAGTAAAAAATCAGTCCACGAATGGTGACTGACTCAATAATACCAAATCCGGGGAAAAAAGATCACACCTTAAACACGCAAACTTAGATCTCTTTGTTAAACAGAGACAAAACGAGGTGAAAACAATAATCTCCAGAAAGCACACACACACACATATCGAGAAATGGCAAACAGATATACAACTCGATCACCAAGACAACAATGAGTAGCAGAATTCAATCGAGAAAAGTTCCAAAATTCATAACAAAACACGAAAGAAAATACAGAAATCACGGCCATTTTACCGTTTTTGGAAGCACCCATCACTCAAAAATCAAGACTTTAATTATTAAAATAAAATAAAATTGGCCTCTCATCTTTAATCACACACCACCAATCAAAAGAGAAGTAAACAAAACCGTTGTCTATGATATTAAAAACTGACATTGAGTTTTAAAATAATCAGAGATGTTACCTGAAATTGAACTCCGATGAGATGTAACAACAGAGAGACCGGTTTAAAGACAGATATATATGTGAAATCAAATAGAGAGAGAAGAGAGGATAAATGAAAAGAGCACAATGGAATCTTCTATGAAGAAAAATTCAGAAACGAATCAAAACAGGGAATATACCCTCTCCTTCTCCCATATGAAACAGAGGCCGTGTGAAAAGAGTTTCTGAATGAGCGAGAGAGAGAGAGAAACGGGGAGAGAGAGAGAGATCTCCGACCCGAAGGGGTAAATCTGTAATTAGATAGAAATTAAAGAAAATGACTATAAAGTCCTTTAATTTGTGACGTGCTAAAGACTCGGAGAAGAAGAGATGAAGTCCATCTCTCATCTCTCATCACACGGCCCACACCTAACTACAGAGATGAGAAGGTCCCTTTTGATGACACGTGACGACATGTGCGACACGTCAGACGCAGACAAAGTCATACACACAGTCATGTCTGAAAACTGAGAGAATGAGATTAACTTCTCTCTCTCTCAACCTCTTTTTTTAAAAGTCTTTAGAAAAAAAAATTAAACCCTTTTTAATAGCCTTTCAATATTTTAAATTTTAAATTAAACAGGGTTGCCACTTTTTCAAACCAATTTTTATTTATGTTAAATGGAGGGATAAAATGGTAAAAGATAATCATAGGAGGATGGCTAAATCAAAGGCCTAACGTGACGCGTCAGCTCTTGTGACATAAATCTGATGACGTGGACACATGTTATTGGATATCATGCCAGCCAATGTCCACGTCACTGTCCTTCTCTGTGACTGTAAGAGAGAGAATGAGTAGAAGAACCCGCGAACCGAAAGAGAAGGTCTCCAACTTTTTTTAAAAAGTGTTCCCTGAAATTGTAGTTCTATACTTCTATATACAGTACTAGTCTAAGATTATGATTAATCCAAATCATCCACAATTTAAAAATTTATAAATTTCACATAATGAAATACACTAATTTGAAAATAAATGATTACACCATGCAGAAATAAATGCTTATCAAAAAACATGTACATTTCATGATGAAATACACTTTTAGTCTTTTACCTTTACTTCTCTGATACACCACGTCAAGTGATCTTTATATGCACGAATCGGACTTACATTAAGGTTCAAAACTCTGTGTACTTTTTCATGTTATCAAATCAATCGTATCGTACTACTACTACTGCTGAAAGATCTTTATACCACATATACTGTTTTCCGCAAATTCTTTAATTTTACATTACTTGTGGATTGATATTTTAAGTTTTTGCCCTTTCTGGGAGGGATTTGTATAAAGAAATAACAATCCTCATTCTCATTCAAGGGACCAAAGAAGCATATTTCATAAAAGATAAAACAAAAATACATAATAACATTGCAGCAAATGAAAAATATGAGATTGATAGCCATAACATAAACCCTCTTCAACTAAAGAGAGAGGCCCCATTTTCTCAAAACCTAATTTTCTCTAAGAAATTTTTTCTCGTAAGAAAAGTTATTGAAACCCGAACAAACACAAACCCATGTAGATTTATAAATACAAACATAAGATCCCGGATATTGAAGTAACATCTTCAAGCTCTTCACTTGGCACTAGAGAGCTGCGAGCGGATAAGCTTGGCAGCATCAACCACGGCTTTAAGTGCTGGTTTGACCTCAGTGTACTTCCTTGTCTTCAGACCACAGTCAGGGTTTACCCACAAGATGTTCTGCTCAAGAACCGCAAGCATTTTGTTTATCCTGTCTGCAATCTCCTCTGTTGATGGTATTCTTGGAGAGTGAATGTCGTAAACACCTGGACCGATTCCTGCACCGTACTTCACTCCTTCACGGAACACAGAGAGAAGCTTCTCGTCTGAACGCGAGTTCTCAATGGTGATGACATCAGCGTCCATGTCGATGATGGAGTGGATGATATCGTTGAAGTTTGAGTAACACATGTGAGTGTGGATCTGAAACAGAAACACAAACCCCATTAGAAGTTCGTTTCATCAGTATTTTAGATTCTAAGTGTATAGTGTTGTTACCTGAGTGCTGTCTTGGACGCCACAGTTTGTGATTCTGAAAGAGTGAACCGCCCAGTCTAAGTAGAAAGAGTGTTCGGCTTTCCTAAGAGGCAATCCTTCTCTGAGTGCGGCTTCATCGATCTGAATGACTCCAATACCGCCCTTCTCTAGGTCTTCCACTTCGTCTTTGATGGCCAAAGCAATCTGGTAACAGGTTTCGTGCCTGGGCTGGTCGTTTCTGACAAAAGACCAGTTGAGAATTGTGACTGGACCTGTAAGCATTCCCTTCATTGGACGTTTGGTCATGCTCTGAGCTGTTGAGGACCAGAAGACTGTCATTGGCTTGGGGCGGCTCACGTCACCGTAGATAACCGGTGGCTTCACACAGCGAGATCCATAGGATTGCACCCACCCGTTTGCTGTGAATGCGAAACCTGACAGCTGCTCTCCAAAGTACTCAACCATGTCGTTTCTCTACAATGTTGTTAAAGCATGACTCGAGTCAGAAACAGAACAGTAGTTAGTTTCAGTGTTTAGTTGTTGGCAAGAAACTCACCTCAGGCTCTCCGTGGACAAGAACATCAATGTCAAGTTCCTCTTGGATGTCAACAACTTTCTTGATCTCTTCCTTGATGGCCTTGACGTAATCCTCCTCAGAGATTCTAGTTGAAGAGAGATCAAAGTGGAATTCTAGTTAGCATCACAATCAACTTACTTAAATGATCAATGCAGAAAGGTTGTAATTAAGAGACTAACTTCTTCGCCTTGTATTCACGGCGAACTCTCCTGAGTTCCACGGTCTGTGGGAAGGATCCAATGGTTGTGGTTGGGAGGATTGGAAGGTTGAGCTTCTTCTGCTGAGCATCTAGCCTTGCACTAACTTCAGTTGTACGGCGGTGGTCAGATCCCTTCAAAGCAGCAGCCTGAGATACCAGAAATTACAAATCATCATTACAGAGAAACCCATCATGTGTGTAGAGCTTGAGTTTGAAAGCAAGAAACTTACAGCCTTCTGGACAGACTCATTGGTGACTCTTGGGGAAGATCTCCTCGAAGACAAAGCATCGGCGTTGGCAGTGAAGAAACTCTGAAAGGGAGAAAGATTTAGAGAGCATGAGTGTTTTTCAAATAAATGGTTCACTAAGGGAAACATGCTTGTTAGATCTTTGCAATACCTCATTTGTCTGACCAGCCAAAGCCTTGGCCAATGCGTCAACTTCAACAACCTTCTGAGCAGCAAAAGCTAGCCACGACTTGATTTCGTCATCGAGCTTAGTCTCGTTAATAAGGTCAACGGCAGTGTGGAGAAGAGAGCAAGAGGTTGAGACCACAAGCTTGTCTGCAACAATACACAAATAACATAACCAAACGAGTTTAACAAATAAACACTTCTCACTGAGTCATCCACACGAAGAGATGGAAATAAGACAAGTGATTCATACCTTTACCAACAACACCCTCAAGTGACTGCAAGGTGATAAGAGAGGCAGCAAGGTCATTGGCCCAGATGTTCCTTCCGTCAACAACACCAGCAAAGAGATACTTTCCCTCGGGGAAACCAGCCTTGATCAAGTCGATGGTCTTGGTGCCACGAACCAAATCAAATCCAAAAGCAGTCACACCCTTCAAGGAAGTAAGGGTCTTGTATGCTTCAGCAGGGATATCAGCGAAGTAGGTCTCCACAAGAACATTCAGACCAGAGAGAGTTGATTCGAGCTCTGCATAGGCACCGCTAAAAGCCTCGAGTTTGTGACCCTCGAGATCCATGACAAAAAGAGGCTCATCAAACTGAATCCAGGATGCACCAGCTGCCTTAAGCTCAGCAATGACTTCCCTAAATACAGATTAATCATTACAGAGGTATGTCAGAAATAAGTTACATAGCATCAAACAGAACAGTTGAGTATTACAGGTAACAAAGAAAAAGTTCAAAGAGTAATCTCTTACTTGTAGACAGGGAGAATTTTGGGGAGAAGGGAGAGAAGATCAAATGACTTGTCAACACCCTTAGCAAGCTTAGAAAGAAGCAAGTAAGACACAGGGCCAACAAGTACAGGGACGGTATCAACACCAAGCTGCATTAACAACACCACATTATCATATTAGAACTTTCAATAGTAGACCAAAAAAACAAGCCTATGTTCAAATGGGAATATAAAGTGAGTACGTACAGCCTTGGCCTCCTTGTACTCATTCACAGCCTTGTGAGATGCGTAAGAAAACTTGACGTCAGGGCCCAACTCTGGGACGATGTAATGGCTGCATCAAACAAAAACAGAAATAAAAGTACACGTTTAACCACACAACTCACAAAACCCAATAACAAGAACACCAAAGATAAAAGATGAGTAGAAGAAACTCACTAGTTGGTGTCAAACCACTTGGTCATCTCCATAGCCGGAACAGAGGCATTTCCTCTAGCCATAGAGAAGAACACATCAAGCCCGATCTCACCACTGGTGTATCCATATCTAGGTGGAACAGCACCTAACATGGCGGTGGTGTCAAGAACCTGGTCATAGTGAGAAAAGGTGTTGCTTGGGATATACTTAATCCCAGCAGCAGACATCTGTTTCCAGATATCAGACCTAAGATCAGCGGACACCTTCTGCAAATCATCGGCACTGCTCTTGCCATCCCAGAAAGACTCCAATGCAAACTTGAGCTCTCTCTTAGGTCCCATACGAGGATATCCAACAATGTGGGAAGCCATTTTTGATTCTTTTTTTTACTACAATAAAACCACAAACCAAAACCGAAATCAGTTCATTAGATCAAAAGCATAATGTTGTACTTGTTGTCCTCATAAAAAGCCACTTCACCATTCAATCATTGCCAAAAAAAAAAAACAAAAAGGTAAAAACTTTTGCAGCTTTTTGTCGGAGAGATGCTCTATATAATATAAGCCTATACTTGAAAACAGAGTGTAAAGATCAAACGAAACAGAGATACTCAAAACAGAGATCTAACGCAGAAGAAACCAAAGATGATTAAAAAAAAAGATCGCAGTGAGATCGTAACACAGATATGGAGAGACCAGATCTAGGAATCTGATCATGTAGGGTTCATAGAAAAAAAAACAGACTCACCGAATTAGATCTAAGTATGAAAACAGAGGATGATGAAACGGGAATACAAAAAAAAATTGAATTGAGAGGAAAGGGGGAAGAGACGGAAAGCTAAATAAGAGAGTGGGAAAGGGAGAGAGAAGAATAGTCATGCGGAAGCCATGGAAACTCGGAAGCGTACCTTAAGGAGAGATATTGAGAGAGGAGAGAGCGACGATGGAGAGTGTTCTGGGTTGTTGTTTAGAGTTTTATTTATAGCAAATCAACTACTACGCTTCGTTCATTCCTTTCTCTCTCACTCTCGCGTGGTGGCGGAATAAATGATATTATATAGGAGTAGTATTTTCATGTGTAGTATTTATGCAGCACGTTTTTTTAACTCTGGGTTTAATTTTTTAGCCTTTTAAATTTAAGGATATGGTCAATCTTGTACAACTTTTTGTAATTTATATTAGACATTTATAACGATGGTTTAGATTAAAAAAACAAATATTGATGATAGTATGATAATTACTGCCTTAGTGGTTTAGTTTTATAGTATTTTTATTTGTCACTGGTTAGTTAAAAATATTTTAACAATTCTTTACTAGGGTTGATTAAAGGGTTTTGTTGTGTATTAATTAATTTAATTGAAGAGGGGGTGGTGGGTTTTAAATTACGGAACTAATAAAACGTGAAATGTGGGAGGAGAGTTGGTGTGTTTGTGAGTAATGAGTATACTATACATACAAATACTGAAATACATACATGTAGGAGGAGGTAGCGGGATTGGTGGGTGGAGCCCATCAGCGGTTTGGTGAGAGAGATTCACTATTTTAGTTTCATTTTTTTCTACTGAACGGCGACGTCTTAAGACTTGAGAGTCAGAGTGCCCATCTGATGCCACATAAATTTGAGATTTTTGTTTGGTAAACTAAGTAGGTGAATGATTATGAGATCTACGTCTGTTGTTGTTGAGGATTTTTTATTTTTTTTTAATATGATCATTTTTTATTTTTGTTGTTGTGAATATATATGATTGTTTTTGTTGTTAGCAAATTGAAGAGAATATATTATGATCATTTTTATTTTATTATATAGATCAACAATCAATCGATTGGATGTTATTTACATTAATTAAAAGTATATTAATTTAGTATTTTTTTTTTTCTCTTTAATTTGATAAACACATTCACAACAACAAAAGTTTGCTAACCATGTAAGAAAATCAAAAATCAAATAATAATATATAAAATACAAAAGTTTGGATGCGGAAAAATATAAAAATGATATGCTTAACATTTTTATTTTCTTATAGATCAACAATCAATCAATTAGCTGTTATTTACATTAGTTACAAAATATATTAATTTAGTATTTTTTCCTTTTCAAGTTGATTAACGCATTCACAACAACAAAAGTTTGCTAATCATGTAAGAAAATAAAAAAAACAATTAATAATATATAAAATACAAAAGTTTGGATGTGGAGGAATATATTTTATGTCGTTATACTAAAAAATAATAGAAATACTAAAAAAATAAAAACACTGACCTCGCAATAGTAAAGTTATTAAAACTATCAAAGGATATGTTGATATCATGGAGGCTTTAATACCAACAACTCATGCGTCTGTGCAACCTGTTTTAGACTGGCAAGGATAAACTGATTAGTTGCAGGAGACAAAATATAACCATTGTGGATATAAGCAATCACGGTTTTTGCAAGTAATCTAATATCTACCAAGTCAAAAGTTAATATTTTGCACAAGATTTCCGGAAAACTAATGTGAACCGTGTATCTCAACTTCATATAGCATAGTAAACTAAATGAGTAAGGAATTTGAATGACTAATACAAATATTCTATGTTTTGAATACACAACTGACTTGTTTACCTCACTTGTAATTTATTTTTTCCTCATTATCATCGCTAAAAACATTAATTTAATATTGAATTTCTATTAAACTTGTAAGAATAAACATCAAATGAACAAACACGTTAGCTATAATTATCTTCTCTTTTTTTCCCACAATTATCTTTTATGTTATAAAGCAAAAATCACTTGAGCAATTAAACTGTGACATGTCATTAATTGCAATTTTTATATAAAAACAACAATTCAATATTTTTTTCCAAAAAAACACATTTAAAAAAATCAATTACAAGATTGATAAAACTAACTTCAGTTTGCATGGCAACTTAACAAAATATAATATATTTTCGGTGCAAAATAAATAAATTTGTTAAAATCTATAACAAAGAGAAATCTTCAACCTTAACTCTCAAGATTGTACTCCCACAGTCCCACTAATATAAGTAAAGCTTAATTCTCACGATTTATCACGTATTTCTCAAAAAAAAAAAAAAAAAACAGCTCCTTCTGATTCATTAATTTTCTTGATATTCAATATATTGTTCACTAATGTATTTTCTATAGATGTGTTAATCTTTTGAGTACGACGTATGTATGTATGTATTATATATAGGTGCATGGTTCAAAGGGTTTGAAGTTTCTTTTAGATGATTGTCATTCGAGGATCCAATTCATATTAACCTTTTCGAGTTTTTCTTTTTATAGTTTAAAATATATGTTTGGATCTTTGTTAGTATTGGATACTGATAACTCAAATTAAGAATTAAGTTTTTTTGAATCACAAATTTAATATAAAAACTATGTCCGTGGACTACCTTGAAAAGAACTCCCGCTTCTGGCTTATCAACTTTGCTATATAATTACGGGTAACATAAAAGTAACTTTGAAACATGCGAATTAGTGTAAAGCTATGTTGTTGTTTTTTCATTTTGAAATATAATCCATAAAATCAAGCACAAAGATTAACATTAGCAAGAGCTAAAAAAAATGAAACTGAATCTTTTTTAAGAAGACATAGTGTGATTAAATGGGTATTAGAAAGTAGAAACCAAATCATACCCTTACATACTTACTAGTTCCTACTCTTGGTAGAGTTCACATACCGAACCCTAACTGGACCAAACCTCGAAAGTGGATCCGATGTGAACCAAAAAAAAAAGAAGCCAAATTAAGTCAGAGAAACTCGTAAACTATATCAGAGACAACTAATGCTGATTCCTTTGAGATATCTAATCAGAGAGGTAAGCTACATAAACCGTATGAACTATTGTTCGGTTTAGTCGGGTACAAAGCAAACTGGATCATCCTAAGCTTCAGTTCATCGTCTTTTACCTTATCTTCAGCTTCCAGTTGGTTTGGTTGGTTGTTGTTGCCGTAAAGCTTAATTTCTTCTTGCCTTTTCCAGATCAGGAAGATCTGACCAAATATAATGTTTTTTCGTCAAATCAGTACTAACAAAAGGGTCCAGACAAAATATTTAGAAGTGAACAAGTTCGGAACAACTAAGTTCAGATTGATACTTGGTATTATCAAAAACTGAATCACAGAATAACGCCACTAACACTACGGACTTGAGCACAATATTCTATCAATCTTCACTTAGTCTCTATCTATAATTTTTGAAATGCTATATATCATTGCGTTAAGAAGATCAAAGAATGTTGAAACTTACAGAGCAATCCATCATCATCACTGCTTTCATCTTGATCAACAAACTATGGAAATAAAGAGGGAAACTAATCAAACAGGGTGGCTTTTACTAAAATGCAGTGGAAAGAAGTAAGCAATTATGAGAAAACACTCACTGCACTCTCATCATCAGAAGCGGTTTCAGCTGAAACAGAAGAAAACAATACAGTCTATCGTTAGAAACAACTTATGATGAAAGAAATCAGAGTATTTATGATTTTCCTACGCCTTTTCAAACGAGATTAGATGACATATGTCATATGCAAAGAACAATAGATATGGCAGGTTGGGTGAGTGTACATCCAAAAAAAGGTGAAATCCTAGTCCTTGGAAGGTAAACAGAAGAAGATTTTGGATTATCCCCTAGAGACTTGAACTGAAAAGAGAACTTAGGCTTGCAACATAAGTTTTTTTTACGACTTACAGTTGACCTCCTCATCCTCATCGCACCATTTATTCCAATCGACTTTGATGTAAGGTGCGGGTTTCTCTTCTGATTTCAGCAGTCGTGTCCACCAGCTTTTCTCTTCTTTTTGAATTGAAAATATGATGTTCCTTAGCCCTACATTCTTTCGATATTCCTGCATCATACATATACATAGCATGGGACATTTGTTAAAAGAAGTATGTGGGGATAGTTTAAGAAAAGATTCAAATGTGTCTTGTTAAAGACTAGCTGAATTTATCGATTTATAGATGTAATGATAACTTTACAATTGATACTTTACAGTTGCTTGCTACTAGTTCTTATCATTGAAAGGAAGAAATGGCAACTTACTGGCAAAATCTTCCCATATAACTCCAAGCTGAATTCAAAGCGCTCCCCTAGGGCACCAAGAGCAGAGAAACTGAATAGACCCTGAGGTTCACACTTGACTGAAAGGTCTTTTGCATCAGGTAAGGCAACGGTTAGGTAAACCTTATCAGAACGCTGAGCCCAAAGAACCTCCGGGTTACGACTGCACACAAGGTAATACAAAACAGTTACATGATATTGCCTTACTCTACTCAGAGGTCTTTTTGTGCAACATACCACCCCAATCACACAACCAAAAGTGAAGATTACGACTAACTTATTACATCATATGATGAAATTTTCTAGCACAGGGTAGAGATTTTCAATATTGAACTTCACAAGTAAAACAAAAGTCAATTGCTTTCATATATTCTAAGCATTATCCAAAAAAGTTCTAAGATCTGTGCAAACAACTCTCTAATCATCTCAAAGAAGACCACTTCCTATAACTAATGAAAAACCCTTTTGTAAATTAACTTAAAGGTAAGGGCTTTTCTATAGTCTAGTTAGAGAAAATGTAACGCAGGGGTCAAACTTAGATCATACATCAAACGAAACCTATTTGTGGATTAGCAAACATACACCAAAGGATACTGATAATTTCTTGAGTAAATCCCAAAAAACCCTAGAAATCGAGCAGATACCTCATGTTTTAAGCCAAGTGTAAATTTTGGATAGACAACGGCGCCGGAAGTGTGAACGGTGGACGGAGTATGGATGAAACGGCGATCGATTTGAAGAGGAAAAATAAAAAGTTGGAAACTTGAAACGATCGTCTTAGGGGTTTCTGGAGTGAAGAAGGTAAAGAAGTAAAATTTACATTTGGCCCCAATAGTTTTAGAGTATTTCATATAGACCCTTAAGTTCACGAATTTATTCAAAAACGATAAAAACTCTTGAAAATATCCCAATTTGGCCACAATTAGAGATTTGGAATGCCTCAAAAAGAAAAGATATGACAACCTTAAAAGTAATTTTGGAGAGAATGTTTTTGGTGGACTTTTGATTCAGGTCCTTGTCATGCTAAACGTGATGCATGCGTCACTCTTGCTTGTTTTAGATTGGGAAATCTCTTTTAAAATTGCAATGACTAGTACTACATATTTGTTAATTACTTTCTCTTGTGGTGATGGATTATATAACTCTCTTATAACTATGGAGTATAAAAAAATTAACAATTGTTTTAGATCAGTTAGAATTTCAAAGGTGTGACTGTGATAGGCTGCTAGGGGCTTCATCAGTTCTATAGTTTATATGTGTCCTTCATATTGAGGGACAAGCTTTTGGCTAGTACTTATAGGGTAAGATTCTTGAGTGGACATGATAGAGAGATAAAGGTAAAAACTACATTTACCCCTAGCTACTCTAGTTCATATATATAGACCCTTGAAACTTATTGAGAAATCACGAATTTATATAAACAAGAAAAAAACTCTTACAAACACTGCGCATAACAAGTGATTTCATATCCCCCATTTGGCATTTTGCAATAATAATTTAAGCTACAAGTAAAAGAAGAGCAGAAAGGACACATACAGATGAATGAAATGAAAGATGCAACATGTGTCATAGTTTGTTTACAGATCATAGATCAATGATGACACATGCTAATATGCTATTTTGCAACACTTGCACACAAAAACGTGATATATATTTATGAGTTTTTTTTTTTTTCTCAAGTTCTAATATTGTACGTAAGTCACTTTGCATTAAGAGTAAAGTGACAACAGATAAGCAAAATAAATAATTGCTACGGGATAATTTGTTTTTCTGGATTGTGATTGTTCGAATTACATATATTTTGATATTCTCAATGTGTCCTAAAATCAATTTGTTTGAGGATGCGGTTAACTTTTAGCAGATTGATCACTTCACAATTACGACTCACCTAACAAAAGAACAATGAATCTAATGCTGAACAAACCATCTTTTATTACACTACCACTAGGCGAAAATGACACACACACGAACCTATAACGTACGTCTTAATTAATGTAATATAAGTATATATCAGGTTATTAACTTATTATATTTCATTTTCTACAAATCATTTGAATTCTATGTGAAATATATTCTGTATGTGAATATATATATACTGTATGTGATAAAGCAGAACATTTAAATTAGATGAATAGTATTAATTAGAACATTATTTCCTAGATATAAACTCATATTCCCTCCGTTCTAATTTAGTTGTCGTTCTAGGATTTCATTTTTGTTTCATATTAGTTGTCGTTTTAGATTTTCAATGCAGATGTTTGATGAATATTCCAATCTTATCCCTGCTGCTTTAAAGTTTCAACCAATAAAAAAATTATAAAATATATTAATGAAAGGCAAAACATAAAATTTAATATTTTCCTTAATTTGTGTGCAAAAACCTTAATCGACAGTTAAATTAGAACGGAGAGAGTATTAATTACTCCACTTTCCCAATAAAATTTGATACAGTACTAAGATATACTAATTATAGTAATAGCTGATAGTTATCAAATTTCTTTTCTTCTACCAAATTAAAGATCAATATTTATTTTATTAAGAATCAAAATTGAAACAACCACAATTCTATTTCGTAAACTCTAAAGTTGGCCGGTCGATTGTAAGCTGCACCAGCAATTTTTATTTTTATTTAAACCATGAATCATGCTTATTGAATACGACATTGACTATTGAGACATGTAACCAATAGAAACAAAAAAAGAAACTAGCCAAAGAATGAACCTCACAAAATGAAGAAGCCATAAGAAAATTTGAATTTGTACATTATTCGAATACGATGCACAGAAAAATCTAACCGAAAATATCTATATATAAAAACTAGGTGGACTAAAATCTCACAGAATTTTGTTGTCTTATGTTTGTAAGTATTTGCTTTACTTGTGTTTCTTATACCTCCAATTATAAATCATAAAAAACTACAAGATATGTAGAATCTCTCTTGACACGTGTCGTGAGTAGCCAAGAGATTAAGACATCATGCTTAGTTTCGAATTCTAAAATATTGTAAGTTGTAAAATATAGTGTTTCCACAAAATGAAAATACATATACTGTATATGGGTTTAGTTTAAAAATTTGCATTCCTAGTTTATCAGATAGAAACAAACAACGATTAATGTAAATAACTAAACTAGCATGTTATTCTGTATCATATGTGAGCTAATTTGTTGTATTATTGTTTTCTTCAAATTTGTTAAGGGAAGAGAAGACTGGAACCCACATGTGTCACTTTAAAAGTCTGATGTGACCTTTCTGATGGAGATGCCATCGTGCGAAAAAGATTACATTACAGTGTGTGCGCCACAACTTTCACTTTCTTTTTATTTTCCGGTTTGGTTTTTAACTCACTTTAAGCTTAATGTTGATATAAATCCTTTGTAGTTGTTGTACTTTTTTATGTTTAGTTTGATTTCTTTGTTTCCAATTATATCTTCATGATGAAAAATTCAAAACAAAATTAGAATTACAATATTTTAGCTACTCGGTTTGTTTACTTAGTCTTGCTTCTTGTTTAACCCCATTGATATTCATATGAGAAACATTACAAAATATATCACAATTTAGTTAAAATAATAAACACTTGTTTGCCTCGACTCGTATAGTAGACCATACCCCTAAGGAATATTATCTCTTATCTTTACTTTTCATCTTATTTTTTTGGGTCATTTTTACTTTTTTCTTGGCCACAGCTTTGGCTCGAGTGGGTTTCTCTTTGGTCCCTATTTTTTCGAAAGCGATAATATAATATGAACATATTTAATGCTGAGGTTTTCCATTTTTTTTTTGGACGTTATGCTGAGAAATTTAATTTAAAATTTGTGTACTGTATGAAATAGTGACAGTACCAAAACAAATAAAAAAGATCGGAAAAAATTGTCGGCCAAACCCTTTTAAAAAAATAATATCGTAATAATGCATGTGAACACTTTCAAGATTATTATTATTGAACAAAAATTCTATTTCTATTTTGTTTCTTTCTTTTTAAAAAAAAAAAATATATATTAAAAAAAAAAAAAAGAATTGATCGTTGTCTTTCCCCTCGTGATAGAGAGGAGGACCAAACTCTCTGTCGTTAGCCACTGACAGTTTACTAAATCGTATGGTTGCTAAAATGTTTTTACATTGATTTTGCTGAAACTTTTGTTTCTTGTCTTTTAAATATTTTGTTGGGTTAATATTGTTTCCTGAGTATCCTCTGTTTTTATCCTTATAAACTATAATAATCACTCGTGAAGGAATCTTGAATGTATTTTATAAAAAGCTCCTTAAGGAATTTTCAAGATTTTCTTGGGAATTTTTCATACTTTCTTCTTTAACATCAAGTTGTTACCTTTTTTCTTATAATAAAATCAATATTCGTATCACAGTTCCTTGATAAGTTTGCAGAGGTATTTCTTCATCTCAAAGTAAACGATTTGTTTCTCATTTCTCATTTTCTTTTTCTCTGATGATGAAACTACTTTTTCGTTTTCCAGGAAAATAAAAATTTTAAAATCTCTTCTGTGTTCAAAAGTCATCTTCTCTTCTTGCAAGGTGTCTTAAAGAGGAGATTCTGTAACCCCAGGTGGTGAGTTCGTCCTGTTTTTCTGGAATTCCACATGCAAAAATGTTTTTTTCTTTTTTCTAATCACTTAATAAATTACCTCTTCACTTCTGTTTAATGCATTAACTAGAAAACACTTAAAAAAGATCAGATCTTGTGAGTGGACACTGTTCTGAATTCTTGAATTTAATGTCTCTCTCTTTGCAGGTTTTCATGATGCTGATGTTTACTACTTAAGTAATTGTGTGTGTTTTTTTGGCTATGGAGAAAGTCTTCTGTGGCATACCATTACTGCTTCTGGTTCTGCTTTTAGCTTCTATTGATGGCTCTACACAGCTTCAGTCATCTCAATCTCAAACCCTCTTGAGGCTGCAACAGCTTCTCTACTATCCCAAAGTGTTAAGCAGCTGGAACAACTTTACTGATTTCTGCAATTCTGAGCCTAGCCCTTCGCTAACCGTTGTGTGTTACGAAGATAGTGTAACGCAGCTTCACATTATAGGAGACAACGGGACTCATATGTTACCAAAGGGTTTCTCAATAAACTCTTTTGTTACTACTCTTGTTAAGCTCCCTGATGTTAAAGTTCTCACGTTTGTCTCCCTCGGCTTATGGGGTTGGTTACCTCAGAAAATCAACCGTTTGTCCTCATTGGAGATTTTCAATGTGAGTTCTAATTTCCTCTTTGGACCAATCCCTCATCAGCTCTCGTCTCTTGCTAGTCTTCAGACGCTTATACTCGATGAGAATATGTTCTCTGGTGAGTTACCAGATTGGATTGGTTCTTTGCCGAGTTTAGCTGTGTTGAGCTTGAGGAAGAACGTGTTTAATGGCTCACTGCCTTCTTCACTGAGTGGCTTGTCAGGTCTTAGAGTTCTTGCTTTAGCTAATAACCGCTTTAATGGAGATTTACCTGATTTAAGCCATTTGACAAACCTTCAAGTGCTTGATCTTGAAGGAAACTCTTTTGGACCGTTGTTTCCTCGGTTAAGTAACAAGTTGGTTACTCTTGTACTCAGCAAGAACAAGTTTAGATCTGCAGTTTCAGCTCAAGAAGTTAGCTCTTTGTATCAGCTTCAACATTTGGATCTTTCCTTCAATACATTCGTCGGTCCATTACCAACTTCTTTGATGTCTCTTCCTGCCATAACTTACTTAAACATCTCACACAACAAACTCACCGGGAGGCTTTCAGCTAATCTTTCTTGCAACTCACAGCTGTTGGTTGTTGATATGTCATCAAATCTTCTTACTGGAAGTTTGCCTACTTGCCTTAAACCGAGTTCCGGCGCTAGCAGAGATGTTGTCTATGCAGGCAACTGTTTGGCTACCACGAGTGAAGATCAACGTCCAGTTTCATTTTGTAGCAATGAAGCTCTTGCTGTTGGAATCCTACCGCAGAGGAGGAACAAAGTTTCCAAAGTGGGTATTGCTTTAGGCGTAACCGCAAGCATTCTAGGGGTTATTCTCCTCGCCGGTGCCTTATTTGTGGTTCTTAAGAGATTAAAGGCTAAAAGAACAGTGACGAAAGCTTCTCCAAGATTGATCAGAGAGAATGCTTCAATGGGGTACACATCAAAACTACTATCAGATGCAAGTAAGAGAACTTGTCACACATTTTACATAGAATTTGATTTTTATTGATTACTTATGTTGTGTGCTACAACACTTTGAAGGGTATATATCTCAAACAATGAAGCTAGGAGGGCTCGGTCTTCCAGCTTACAGGACATTCTCACTGGAGGAACTCGAGTATGCGACAAATAACTTTGAATCCTCTGCTTTTATGGGTGAAGGTTCTCAAGGACAGGTAAGGCAATGAAGCTATAATAAGCTTTCTTTTGCTTCCATGTTTTGTAGTACAGTTGAATAAAACAATATCTATCATTATTTCCAGATTTATAGAGGGAGGTTGAAAGATGGATCCTTTGTGGCAATTAGATGTTTGAAAATGAAGAAAAGTTGCAGCACCCAAAACTTGATGCATCACATTGAGCTCATCGCAAAACTGAGGCACCGTCACTTGGTTAGTGTGCTCGGACACTGCTTCGAGTGCTACTTGGATGATTCAGCGTAGGAGCATGGTTGATCCAACGGTCCATAGAGCTTGCTCAGACCAATCACTGAAGACAATGATGGAGATATGTGTAAGGTCTCTCCTTAAAGACCCTTCAGAACGTCCTTCCATTGAAGATGTCCTGTGGAATCTTCAGTTTGCTTCTCAAGTTCAAGAAGGTTGGCTACAAAACAGCAATCCTCCCAGCATCCGCGGCTCGCCTTCTCCAGCTCCAGCTGCTTCCACTCTTCCTCCTCCTTCTCGTCTACACCTAACAACACTCGAATCTCCTCGAGATTCAGGTAATTTGGAAATCATTGTCTCACTGCCTTTTATGATCAGACATTGATTTTAGAAGTTTTATTGGTCTGAGACTTTATATGTGGGTGTAAATTGCAGGATGTGAAGAACATGAGAGGTAGAGAGACAAGAGTTTTTGTTTGGTCTCCGTTGTGTTGTTAACACTACCCTTTTGGAATCATAACCTTTTTAATTGTAATTTTATGTTGTTGTTGTTGTTGTTTATTGTCTTTTTTTTATTTGTTGAAAACGATCAAAACAGTTAATAATAGTTAGAATTCATGACGATCATCATGACTCATTGGTACATGAAAGAGTATCGTCTCCCCTGCCACAATTCATAGTACAGGTCCTTTGCAATTCATAATCTTTCTTGCGATAAAAAATTCCAATTTCTAATCTTTCTTTCAATAAAAAGTTCTTTGTGACGTTAGTTTCTTTCATGCAAAATAGTAAGATTTGGACATTTGGTCATGATGTAGAGAATAACCAAATCTGTGTTGTTTCTTCTTACATGAGAGTGGTCTTCTTTGCGATGACATTGGGAATGTTCAGCTCATACTAACATGTATTAACGCACGCATTGTAAAAATCTACCCCTATGATGATAATTAACTAGTAACTATCTCATTCAAATATCTCACGACATCTCTATGTTGAATACTACTAAATATTATTCTCTTCTCGTTCTTAACATTATTAAAAAAAAGAAGATATATCATATAAATTAAAGACGACTCTAGGTTAATATATTCATCTCCGGTGAAAACCCTCCGCCGGAAATATAACCTCCGAAGCAACCGCCGTAGATCCAACAGCCACCAAAAAATCAGCACCGCTCTCTTCCTCATCCTCATGATGCTGATCCCCTCTACTTTGCTGATTCAATGGCATTGGCGGCAACGAATGTTCTAAGTTAGTCGGAGCCATGACGTCATAGCTGACGGCTGCTGCCTCTGCCGCCACGGTGAAGCTGTTCATGGCGGCTCCGGCGAGTGTGGTGGAGGCGGAGGAGTTGTTGGAGTATTCTGGTTGTTGCATGACGACTAGTTGTTGTTGTTGTTGGTGATGAGTTTGTTGTTGCATAACGTTGGCCATTGCGACTCTACTGTTGATTAGTTGTGATTGCACCACCGATAGTTCCGCTTGTAGCGAGGCCACCTAATATATTTATGGTTACAAAAGTATTTTTATTTAATTCTTAGAGTCATAAAATAGCATAGGAAATAAATTTGCACTTAACAAAAGGTCTTAAAAATATTTCTTAAGAATTTAGAATTAAGTAAATGTATTTATAGGTTGGGGAATAACATAGATTTCTTTCAGTTTTTTTATTTTTACTTTTATATTATGTTTATCTAAAACTTTCTAGTCGATTTCAACCGTTACAAACTATACTGAAGAACAAAAGGCTAATCAAAAGAAAATGTAATTATTTTTACCTGTTGTTGGAGAGCAAGGATGGTTGAGACGCAGCCATAGACAGGATCAGAGAGTCGAGCCTGAGCTTCGTATGAGATCGTAACCACCGCGTCGTGGCGACGGTTCACCGGGATATGATGCAAGAATTTCGACACGTTGCTCGCTCCAAAAACTTTATGGACAGCCGCGAACCTAGCCGCTCCTTGGTCAGACCCGAAGTGTGGAGCGAATATGCATCCACTCACACACTTCCTTCTCAAGAACTTGCAAGCCCCACAAGGAGACGCCGTTCCTGTCCCCGTCGTCGTCGTCGCAGCCGCATTAATGGATCCTCCGCCGGAACTTAGTGATGACGTTGTCGGAGTTTGTTGTGACGACGTTCGTCTTCCGGCTAGTGATTTCCGGCGAGAATCTGAGGTGTTGTGGGGTCGCTGCTGATCAGCCATATCACCAATTAATTATTAGGTATAGGATGAGAGTTTCTTGAGAGATAAAAATGATGAAATCTCTATTTCTTTAGATTTATATGAGTGTGTGAATGTGTGGATATATATAAGTAAAAAGAAAAAGAAAAAACGGAGGAGGCCACGTTTGTTTCATGAAGGAGGTCGCGAGGTGAATGTGGTAATCTTTTTTTTTTTTTTTTTTTTTTTTTTTTTTNTCTTCATTTTCAATTTTTCTTTTTGGTATACAATTCATGACAATAGCTATATTGTCTTATACATAAATCTTGTTACGGGTATAAAATAATTAATAATGATTTAATTTCCAAAAAAAATTAAATTTGGTCAAAGATTTTCTACCCTTTATTTCATTTCCAAAACTGAATCTGGTCAATGAATTTTTTTTTNTTTTTTTTTTGGCTTTTTGCATTTAACAGCTTTAAAAGTTATAACTTTTCTTTTTCTTCACAATTCTACTTTAACTAATTAACCAATACTCATAAATCATACTAAAGCTGTAGAGTTATAATTAAATGAAAAAAAAAAATTAGTCAGATGCAAGAAAACTTGAGAAACCTTGTTGACTAAATTAAATATTGGAAATGAAGTCATTATTGCTTATATTATAGATGTACGTAACACCGTTTATAAGTGGGAAGAAGGAGCGTATACTGGATTAAGAAGATGTACTTAATTAGGTTTATACAGTATATCGTGTGTTGTTGATATTGTTGTTAGGTGCAAGAAACAGCGTATCAGTGGGAAGAAGGTTTGAGGCGCACGTGCAAAGAGAGTGTTTGATTAACTTAATCTAATATAAGTATTTCTTATACTTTATATCGTTAAATGTACATAATTAATTACATCTAATATAATTTAAATATATTAGTTATGGTTAGAAGAACCAGTAGTCCAACAAACTTATTGAAATGCGTACGGTACATTGCGTCTCAACCTATTAGCAATACATTAAATATTTTTAAGTTATAAATACTTTTTGCTTACAAAAGACGAACACTTGCAAACGTTTCCAAAAGGGGGAAACTTTCGGAGAACCCAAAATAGATTCATTTGGTATGGAAATTGAAAAACAAAGTAGAGACATAGGCCATTGACAACATATGAATTATGAAATACACGACTTCTTTTTTTGTTTTTTGAAAACTCAATCATACATCAGTTTGAAGGTTGTCTAGAACATAACCAAGAATTATTGGGCGTAGGCCCATATTGTTCACGAGTCGGGGATCATTAAGTTATCTTTTAGTCTTCTCTTCTTTGCATGGCATGTGGTATAACGAAAATTCACATTTAACTTTTCTTTATATGTATTGAAAGGAAGTTAAATCAGAACAAAGAAAGATAGCTAGTTTCGTTGTCTCAAAAGGTTAAACAAACGTACGATTACAATGATTAATAACAAATTAAATAGTATAGTATAGAAAAGTATCGTATTCGTAATATCGTATATATGGATATAGCTAAGATGAGTACATATATGTTATTGTCTGAGAGAGGAGAGGCACGAGAATCGTGTTGACCGTTTCGTGTGGAGTTCTTTGTAAGCTAACCAACCTTCATGTCTGCCGTGCTCCTTTTCTTCACAACATTCCTCCCTTCTCTTTTTTTCTTACTTTTTTTTTGTCATTTTTACAATAGTTTTTTTTTCTTCATGAAATTCAAATTATATTTCATTACTTATAATACCTTTTTTATTACTCAAATAAACATCATCTGCAGTGAACAAATAGAGTAACCACCTATGTTAATGTTCGTTCATACATAGTGGCATGCTAACTAGCGTTAAAAAAGTACTATATGCTAAAACTTAAAACTATATTATTGTTTGAACTTTGCTTAAATGTATGAAATCTTTAAGCTCAAATGGAAACCAAAAAAAGAAATATGGATTTTAGTGATAGATTTAAATGAGAGAAATATGTTTAGTGATAGATTTTTCGGAATCTAAAAATAGATTCTCAGTCATAGTTGGCACTTTTATTTTATTTTTCATGAATAAAAGCGCGTTCATAACTTTCCTAAAGCGACCGTTTTAGGGTATTGGGGTTTCTATAAATTATACGTATGCAAATACGTACGATGCTTAAGGTTTTCGAATTAAAAAAGAGTGTCCACGGAATCAAAGAAAATGGCGTCACTGAAAGCAGAGTAGGATAACTTGTGAAATGTGGAACTTTTGTATTATTCAGCTCAAAGGTTTACAATGCTGTGAGCAGCTTATTTATACAACTGTCGTATAGTGTATCCTAACAGATGTCAGAATCCGATTACACAATTTGAATCTAAGGCTGCAAATTGGTTAGACAGCTCGATTATATTGTTTTGTCTCTCTTGATTGCTTTATGGTTGCTTTAGTTGTACTGTCTGGACACGCGGCCACCGTCTTCTCTTTATTGTTCTTACCCTGAGACACGGCAATTACAGACGCAGCTTCCTCTCTCGTTTTGTCTTGAAGTGAAGCTGGCTTGCTTTTGCTTTTGCTGTTAGGTGAGGGGATTGACCGTAGTAGCCGTAGTAGCCGTTGGAGTCGAACGTTGGATCCATTGGGGCTAAACGGGCCTTACTTCTTTATTCAAGCGGCCCATCTGTTCTTTAGACGAAGCGGCGTCGTTCGTCTTATGTTGCTATCAATCACCACTGACGATGGCAACTTGTCATGCTCACGGCTCACAGCTTCACAATCAATGGTCAATCTTTATACTATCCGTTTTCATTGCTTTGGCAAGCTATGACTACATGACACCGATGTTAAGGCTCTCTTCTAGATTTAGTTGCTTGATTAGAGTGGGAAAGGTAAACATAAGTTTCTCCTATTCCTAGTTTCTTACTCCTAATCAGCAGATTCTTAATTATTTTGTTAGCAGGGGATATAAACGTTTTTATAGAAAAACTATGTTGGAACTATCTGAAGGATGATTGCTTGAAATTTCATTGCATTGTGGGGTAAAATTTATCAATAATATATTTAAAAAAATTGTAACTTCCGAAAGACAAAGTGGTTGGTTGTATCTTGCTAGATAAATAAACTCGAAAGTCAAATAATAAGAGTTTTAATACATTAGTATAGATAAAGGACAAGGTGATGATGAAATCAGGTATTCTCACAAGGCAACGTTCCAATACAGCAGGAACTACCGCAACAGCAATTCAACTTGTTCTCTCCATTGACACTGACATCTCCATAACTGAAAGTTAACTCTTCCTCTGCAAATATGTCCCTTGCTGCAAAGAAACAGAGCCGAGGAAGCAACGCCCCCGAGCTTCTCAACAGAACGGTGGAGAGATTCCCACCGTCACAAGAATGGTTGATGAATCTAGCAATGTTCCCAATTCTCGTGGCGTCGATGTTTATTCTTAAACAAGCGTTTCCTGAAGGGAGGTGCTCGCGTACAACCAAAAGTGCCGAAGCGAAGGATTGTGTTGACCTGAGTTTGTCGTAGATACTTTGACGTTTACGTGCTTCATCTGTTGTTAATAGCTCACCTGTAAGAAGACAAAACACAAAACCAGCTTCTGAATTTTGAAAAAAACTGGTCTAAAACTTAAGCTGAAGACTCTCAAGGGTGATTCATAAATGGTCATTACAACAGATCATAAAAACACATTCAAGAAAACAGATTTGCTGTTATCTCCAATCTCAGCATCGTGTTACCCTCTAAACGATTGAAACATGAACACATCAAAAGATCAAACCTTTCACTGATGGAGATCACACTATAAGTCTATAACACAATGCTGAGCTAAGAAGACAAAACATAAAACCAGCTTCTGAATTTTGGATAAATTAGTCTAAACTCTAAACACTGTAACTCTAAGCTGAAGGCTTCTCACGAGGAGATGTATAAATGGTCTTTAGAACAAAGATCACAAAATCACATTCAAGAAAGAAGATTTACTGTTATATTTAATCTCCAAGGTCCAAGCTCAGTATCGTGTTACTATCTACTAAACGCTTGAAACATCAACACATCAAAAGATCAAACCTTTCACTTATAAAGATCACACTATAATACAAATGCTAGAACTAAATCTTAAACCAATGCACCAAGCTAAATCTTAAACCAATCTTGTGCTCAATTTTCCAACTTCCAAGATAAATCAATCAACTTTGAAAGATCAAAAAGATCACTAAACTATTCTGAAATCAAAAATGTAATTTGTAACCTGCATATTCACAGATGAATTGGCCTTGCTTGATAAGCTGATCAGCGTACAAGCACCAACCTTTCTTCTCATCTCTAACAACCTTCAAACCAACTGAAATCCCCTTTTGTGTAACCCGGTTCGAACAATCCGACCCGCATCCACAACCCGACCCACACTCGTTAGCAATCTCCTCCATCCCCGCCGTGAAAGCTAAACACTTGCAGTATCCTTCCTCACACCTCTCGCACTCGCATCCACACATCCTCTCTCCTGACTCGTCCACTAAACTCACCCCAAAACGTCCGACTTCACTCACCGAGTCAAGATCAGAAGGTCTCGTCGACTCGGATCCCCACCATTGACGCGACGGAAGAGACGAAGCGGGGATCTGAAACGGTGTGTAGATGAAATACGCGTACCGCTGAGAATCGACTGAGTTACGAAACGGGATTGCGATGTTTTCGAAGAACCGTGCAGCGTCATGGGATCGGTGAGTGGTGATAGATTTCGAAATTAGGGATAAGGCTTTGCAGGTTTGAGAAACAACGGCTAGCTCTTGAGGGTTTAGCCATGGAAGAATCAAGTCGGCACATCGGAGGAACAACAAATCAGTGGCCGGAATAATAACATCTGAAGCTTCTCCGAGACGACCCTTCTTCGGTGGCGACTCTTTCATAAAACGACGCCGTTGTGTTATGTTTTTTAACTACCGTCGTTGAGTTTAATAAGATTTACAAAAACGACGTTGTTGAGTAAAATAAGGTTTATACAAAAACGACGTCGTGTGTTAATTTTTTTTTTTATTACCGCCGACCGTTCGTGTCTCTGTAACTAAAAACCGCGTTGGAGTCATTTTTTTTTTATTCGTCAGGAAGAAAAAAGACAAAACCAAATCAATCTGAAGAAGAGAGACAAAAGATGCCGTCGCCACCGACGACGACTTCTCTATCGGTAACACAGACGATAAACGGATCGCATAGTTTTACAATCAAAGGGTACTCATTGGCGAAAGGAATCGGGATCGGAAAACACATCGCGAGCGATACTTTCACCGTCGGGGGTTACCAGTGGGCAATCTATTTCTATCCTGATGGGAAGAATCCTGAGGATAATTCGGCTTATGTATCTGTTTTTATTGCTTTAGCTAGCGATGGTACCGATGTTAGGGCTTTATTTGAGCTTTCTTTGCTTGATCAGAGTGGTAAAGGGAAGCATAAGGTTCATAGCCACTTCGATCGTGCTCTTGAGAGTGGTCCTTATACTCTCAAATATCGTGGCAGCATGTGGTTCGTCTCCCGGATTGCTTTTTCTAATTCTTGATTTTTTTTGCTTTTTTAGCTCTCTTTGCTAGGGTTTGGTTAAGAATTGGCTTTGGTCTCACATTGATTTCGCTATATTGTTGGGGTTGATATGAGGTTATGTTATTAGTGGTCTCAAGAAGTTTAATTTGTGAATGGAAATATTTGGATAGGGAAATGATGTTGATTGTTGAAGATATAAGATGGTGTGAGCTCACAAATATGAAATGATGAAAGAGATTGAGAAATTTTAGAGAACAGTGAGATACATTGGCGACTTTTTTTTTTGGTGTGACCTGGTATGAAATTGAAAGATTGGGTGGTGATAGCTTTCAGATGTGAGAAGATAGACAAAGTTCTATTTTTGTTGTGAGAGAGTTTGATGTTAGAAAGACAGAGGGCTTTGATGCGAGAGAGTTGATGCTTGGCTTTATTTTTTGTGATTTGTTTGCAACTGTGACCTATGTAAAGACAAGGAATTTGAAGTCGGAGAAGCAAATTTCTGAAAAAATGTAGATTTGTTTACCTGTTCTTGAAATTCTGAAACCAGTTTGCCTGAACTTTTCTGTAAAACTGAGATTGGTTTCTGCTGCTGCACCTGCTTGTAGCGTTGGTTCTGTACCTTAGGAAACTTTATCCGGATTGAGGGTTGGGACTGATATTTAGGCTTTTCTTGAAAAGTAATATGTTTATACATGTTGGCATGCTTTCAACGGCCTTGTCATTGTGATGATTTACTATATGGGCAGGGCACCAATGCTTTCAAATAGGACCGTTGGTTGATGTTCACATGCATATAGCAGCACAATTGCCAGCTTTCTTGCTTTTATGAATCTGTTCATGTTAGGTTTTACACCGTTTCTATGACTTAAGCAGCATGCTACCTTTAGTTTTTGCTTTTAAGAATCTATTGTTAGGTTCTTCTTATTTATTAATCAACCACTGTCTGCTGGTTTCTTCTTCCTGAAGGTGATTCCTTTGGCTTTGGCTTTGATTTGACTCTGCATTAGAAAGACGTCAAATTGTTAATGCAGAGGAATCATTCCCTCATTGAGTTTTGTGCTTCCCTGTTTCGCTCAGACAGATTCTGATTTGATTTTTTATTTGGTTACAGGGGCTACAAGCGTTTCTTTAGAAGAGCTATGCTGGAAACATCTGATTTTCTGAAGGATGATTGTTTGAAAATTAATTGCACAGTGGGAGTTGTGGTCTCAGAAATAGATTGCCCACGGTTACATTCTATTCACGTTCCTGCATCTGATATTGGATCTCACTTCGGGATGCTTCTGGAGAATGAGGACGGTTCAGATATAACTTTCAATGTCTCAGGCGAAAAGTTCTGTGCTCACAGGTTGGTATTGGCTGCTCGATCTCCTGTCTTTGAAAGCGAGTTCCTTGATGTTGTTACTGGGGAAGAAGATCGTGATATTGAAGTTACTGACATGGAGCCTAAGGTTTTCAAGGTAAGTTTTGACACTAAAGTATTCAATACCACACACTGTAGAGTTAAGACGCATGACATTTATCTCTGGTTCTGTATGTATTCATGGTGAAGGCTTTGCTCCACTATATATACAAGGATGCTCTAATTGAAGATGCGGAGTCATCATCATCTTCCGGTTCTTCTGTTGGTCCATCTGCATCAGACACATTAGCTGCAAAGCTACTAGGAGCTGCTGATAAATACAAGTTGCCTAGACTAAGTTTAATGTGCGAGTCAGTGCTCTGCAAGGATATATCAGTAGATTCCGTTGCTAATATTTTGGCGCTTGCTGACCGCTACAATGCTTCCGCCTTGAAATCCGTATGTCTGAAATTCGCAGCAGAGAATCTCAACGGTAAGAGATCTTTCCTTACGAGCTCATACTTCACACCAAACTTAAAAGTTGCTCATAAACATTTGTTTTGTTGTTGCAGCTGTTATAAGGTCAGATGGGTATGATTATCTAAAGGAACACTGCCCATCACTTCAATCAGAGCTTCTGAAAACATTTGCGGGATGTGAAGAGGAGTTGAGCGGAGGAGGGAAGACAAGGAGCGTATGGGGGCAATTCTCAGATGGTGGAGCTGACACAAATGAGAGAAACGGAAGACAGCCACAGACATGGGGAGATGTCAATGGAGGAGCAGAGAGAAGCCAGAGTGTTTGGGTTCAAGTTGTGAACTCTAATGCAAGCGGCAGAAACAACAATAATGACAACAATAACAGTGATGACCCAATGGCAGAAGATTGAGCAAACTAAAGGGTAATAAAAAGCCAAAGGAGTAAGCTGAAAGTAGGATCTGAGATCTTGTAACTTCCCACAACCGAAAGGTGTGGATCATAGGAGACGGTTTAGTGTTGTTGTATTCCTGTAATAATTGGAGTCACCTTTGATAAACTAAACAACACTCATTATCAAATATAAATTTAGTAAGATTGTTCTGTTTTGTACCCCTTTACAAACCAATCATCATCAATATAAAGCCCGAGAGTATTTGATGCTTAAAGCAAATCAGAAATTAATGCCCTAAATTTATTTTTACATGACAAAATGACATAAACTTAATTTTATTCATAAAAATTCAATTATAAAGTGTTAACAAACATCAGAAGAGTTATACATATATGAGTAAAGAAGAAAAATTGGTAAGGACTGAAGAAGATAGAAGAAAACTAGTGTTAGAGAGATTATTAGATTAAGATGGAAATAAGCTGGAATTATTTGTATAGAGTTTTGAAGTTGATAGGCAACAACTAAGAATACAAATCATCACTGGTTAAAAAAATTAGTTTTGTTGAAGTTAAATTGTTTAATAAGTAATTATTTAATTTTAAGTAACCTAACAAAAGAAAACTGGAAAAAACCTTTATACTTAAAAAAACCTTTATATTTTAATTTAATTAAATTGTAGTATTTATAGATTTTATTTATATTATTTAGTTAAATTTGATTTATTATTAAAAATTTGTGATGATTTTAAAAATATATATTTATATTATTTTAAATGTTTTAAAGAGTACATTGATGGATACTCAGGCCGTGTTAAGCTATTGAGGATTCACCACTTGGTGAAAATGGACTTGGATGAAGAGGACGACCTCAAAGGTTTGAAGATATCATTTGATGAGCTCAAAGTTGGGACACCTAATTGGAAAATTTCTACGGATTCTAAGTTGCTAGAGGCTGTCTCCACACTTATCAATGGAAGATTAGGCCCACACTACACATCAACTCCCGAAACCCTCAAGAATATGAATTCTGTCTACAATGAACTAGTTGACAATCTAACATGTCTCTTGAGATATAGACTGGTACACTACACACTAGCTAGTAATATCTTATACTTTGTTGATGTCTTTTTACTTTGAATATATATTGATTGATATATCTAGTTTGTTGTTATAGAAGCTTGCTCGTGAAGAAGAAAATGAAGATGCTGGGAAGCAAGTGGAGATACAACGCATGACCCATGTTCTTGGAGAGTTTCAGTACCGTAGTGGTTATCCCTTGAAAGCTTACACCATTCTAAGTAAGATCCATGCGTCTATTTTTCTTATGATCTCGACATTCTAGTGCCAAAAACATCTAGAAGGAAAATCATAGATGCTAAAGCTGTTGGGATTAAAGCTTCCATGGTACCAATCTTTTCATGGATAGTTTTAATAATTTGACTATTGCGAGGTCAGTGTTTCTATATTTTTAGTATCTTTATTACATTTCCTTAATATATCTGAAACGACGTAAAATATATAAATACTAAATTAATATACTGAATTTTTTTAAGAGGAGAAGACATTTGATAAGATCTTCGGGTCTCTTGAAATATCGACCATTATCGTTGATCTTTATTTTGATGCTTGGAGGAAGGCTTTCACTGAATGTGAGTTTAGCTGTGCACGTAGCTGGCACAAGCCTTGCGGCCTTGGAAACGTATAGATATTTAATTGGTCGCTATGTGTTAGAAATGCTTAGGTAGTCTAGTGGTTAGCGATCTTTGGTGAGGTGAGGTGATGTGTTCAAATCCCACCATCCAGAATTATTAAGGTTTTTAAATATTTAAACCACACGTTTTTAGGCAGACATATATGATCTGTTTATACAAAACGCCTTTTTAAATTTAATTATAGATATATATATATATATGTATTTTTTTAATCAACAATATAGAGATTTCAGTTATTTTAAATAATAAATGAGGTGTAGAAAAATTTCTCAGGATATGATTTTTTTTTTAAATCAGGAGTTACCAAATTGAGAATAATATATATATATATATAGATATTTATAAAACATATAGAGATTTCTGTAAAAATTATTTTAAATAATAAATGAGATGTAGACAAATTTTTCAGAGGATAGGATTTTATAAATCAGGAACTACCAAATTGAGAATAATACATGTATATATATATTTAAAAAAAAACATATAGAGATCTCTGTAAAAATTATTTTAAATAATAAATGAGGTGTAGACAAATTTCTCAGAGGATAGGATTTTATAAATCAGGAATTTTTAAATTGAGGATAATAAATGTATATATATATTTTTAAAAAACATATAGAGATTTCTGTAAAAATTATTTTAAATAATAAATGAGGTGTAAGACAAATTTCTCAGGATAGGATTTTATAAATCAGGAGTTGCTAAATTGAGAATAAAAAAAAAAAAACATATACAAAATCACAAAAAAAAGTCATCTAAATTTTTTCAAGAATCTTCTTACGAGAATCTTAATTCATCTCACAAAAAGGTTGGAATCGTGTGCACGCGTTTCTAAGTATCTCCGGCTCCGATACTCCATTTAATCTGGATTCTGTTAAGGGAGACGAAAAGTTTCAATCTTTTGTTGGATTTTTCTGAGATGAGTTGGCTCTGAATCGATTGGGACAAAATCAAACCGGTTTATTAGAAGCAAAGTTGGGTTGATAATGAACAGTCTTGTTAGAAGGAAACAAGTTGATTCTGTTCATCTGATTAAAAACGATGGACATCATCAGCTTGCCAAGAAACTATCTGTGGTTGATCTTGTAGCTATTGGTATGTCAAAAAGATTCAAACTTTTGGCGAGTTTCGATGATTGTATCCATTAAAGTTTCTACCTTTTTCATCCATATTGATGCTTATTGTGTTTCTTTCTCTGTTAATTTTGGTAGGAGTTGGGACGACGATTGGAGCAGGAGTGTATATTCTTGTGGGAACTGTAGCTAGAGAGCACACAGGACCTGCTCTTGCTGTTTCATTTTTCATTGCTGGAGTTGCGGCTGCTCTCTCGGCGTGTTGTTATGCTGAGCTTGCTTCTCGCTGTCCATCTGCTGGGAGTGCTTATCATTATGCATACATATGTCTTGGAGAAGGGTTTGTTACTGAGACATTGCCTAAACGTGTACTTGTTGTTAGTCTTAAAGCTGATACTCTCGATGTTTTTTATCTCGTAGGATTGCTTGGTTGGTTGGTTGGGCACTGGTGTTGGATTATACAATTGGTGGATCAGCCATTGCTCGTGGCATAACTCCAAATCTGGTATTTCCCTTTGAGTTACTTAGTTATATGTATTCGTTGGTCTCTTGGACGTTTGATTCTGACTAGTGTTTTCTTTTGTTCTAGGCATCTTTTTTTGGAGGTTCGGACAAACTTCCTGTGTTCCTAGCTCGACAAACCATACCTGGTCTTGGTATTGTGGTTGATCCATGTGCAGCACTGTTGGTTATGATTGTCACGATACTACTATGTTTTGGGATAAAGGAGGTACTTCATTGAAAACATTTTAAATGAAATTCACTTCAGTCAGGATTATCAGATCGTCTAATAGTCATAGTATCGGTTTGTTTTGCCTTGACAGAGTTCATTAGTACAAGCGATAGTGACCTCAGTGAATGTTTGCACCTTGGTTTTCATCATAGTAGTTGGTGGCTATCTAGCTTGCAAGACTGGATGGGTTGGATATGATCTTCCGAGTGGGTAATTAGCTTATTACTCTTCTTCCATTGAGCTTAGTTTTCGTCAAACAAATGTTTCCCAAGGTCGTCAATGTTTAATTCTTGTCTTACAGGTATTTTCCTTTTGGATTAAATGGGATACTCGCCGGATCTGCTGTAGTATTCTTCTCATATATTGGATTTGATACTGTAACTAGTACGGCTGAGGAGGTACAGAATTTATTGACTAGTAGGCTCATACTATTCGAATTATGATCCTTGTTTACAAAAGAGTCACTTTGAAAATTCGATATAAAACTAAATAGCTATAGAAGATGAGGTTTGGTCTTTATTATTGTGAACACTTTCTTCCAAAACTCCACCAATTTTCTCTGTTTAACCCTTAAACTTTGGTATTGCCTTAACAGGTGAAAAATCCTCAAAGGGATCTTCCACTGGGAATCGGGATTGCATTACTGATATGCTGCGTTCTGTATATGCTTTTATCAGTAGTTATTGTTGGATTAGTCCCATACTATTCATTGAATCCTGATACTCCTATCTCCTCTGCATTTGGAGACAGTGGGATGCAATGGGCAGCGTAAGCATGATTTACATTACTTGAGTCTCAAATTTCTCTCGCATTCATTAGTGAATACATATGTACACATACGTCCTTTTGTCTTTGCTATGTTTTTTCTTACTATTCCTATATATTCCAGGTACATCTTAACCACTGGGGCAATAACTGCTCTATGCGCGAGTTTGTTGGGATCGCTTCTGGCACAGGTACTAACCAATTCTTATTGTTCTGAAAATACAAGTTTAGGAGATTTTGTAATTAAGATTTCTTAGTTGTAAATGTAACACGTAGGTTCTGTGTGGGTTTTGGAAATGCATACTTGTAATTTTGACTGTGCTTTGTGATTTTTTTATTAGCCACGAATTTTTATGGCAATGGCAAGGGATGGATTGTTGCCAGCTTTCTTTTCAGAAATCAGCCCACGAACTCAAGTACCAGTGAAAAGCACAATAGCTATTGGTGTGCTGGCTGCTGCACTCGCATTTTTCATGGATGTTGCACAGTTGTCCGAGATGGTAAACTGATCTTTCCCTACATTTCATGTCTCTTAAGTCTTAAGGAAGGATTAGCGGCAAATAGAAAATTGAGGGGTTCATTGATTAGTATTATAGTATTGATATTGTTGAGGCAATTAGCATTACGTAATTGAGCTGAGACAGGTCGAAACACACTGAGTAGCTCACATTGGTAATACATCCAACAGGTTAGTGTAGGCACTCTAATGGCATTCACTGCCGTTGCAGCCTGTGTGCTAGTTCTTAGATATGTACCACCAGATGGAGTTCTCCAACCATCTTCCTCTCAAACTGATACCGATGAAAGTAGAGCCGAAACTGAAACTTTTCTTGTGGATGCTGTAGAATCTTCTGATTCCCCTCTTCTTGGCAATGAAACAGCTCGAGGTACTAAATGTGCTCAATCACGTAGTTACCATTTGTGTATATAGTTTGAAAAGGTGCTCAATAATTAACTGCCTTTATCTGCATTTAAGTAATTTAATTATTTTGCTTCTTTTTTGCATTATATAGATGAGAAGTATTTTGGAAAGAGAAGAAACATTGCTGCCTGGAGTATAGCTCTTGTGTGCATAGGTGTTCTAGGTCTTGCTTCAGCAGCTTCAACTGAGCGTCTTCCAAGGTCATTTCATCATCTGATGTCTTATGTCTTTACTAGTTGCCCTGCATAGTTTTCCGCATGTTTAAATAAGTCTTCATTAATCTAAACAAAATCTGTTTGATTTGGTTGAAATGGTTGATTAGCTTTGAACGACATATTGCTACTTGCATGTCAAAAAGAGCTTTAAGTATGCTCGATTAGAGAATGCATGCATGCATCTTTTGTATGGTTAAAATCTCTAATGGGTTTTCTTCTTGATTGTGGCAGTTTTCCTCGGATCACTATATGTGGTGTCAGTGCAGCCATCTTGCTTGGGAGTTTGATTACTCTTGGCTACATCGATGAGGATGAAGAAAGGCACAATTTTGGACACAAAGGAGGTAAGGCATGAAACTTATTATTGCTTTTTAGCCTATTCATACAGAAAATGAGAAATTTAATTGACCTTAAGATTCTGCAAGCCATATTGGTTGGTTACCTCGCTTTCTTCAGAAGTGCTGCTTACTTGAGAGTTTCTTTACATGTGCTAAGTTGGTTATCTGGTTAGGGCGTTGAGGTCTTCGAAACAACCATATACAGTACTTAGATTTATACTTTGAGCTGCGTTGTCTTACTGGCATTCTATATTTGATTCGATTTCAGGGTTTCTCTGCCCATGCGTCCCATACCTTCCAGTTCTTTGCATTTTGATCAACACCTACTTGATCATCAACATTGGGTGAGTCTGATGGACCCATGAATAGATTTTACATATATTGGGATGTTTATAAACCCTTTTTGATAATTTGTACTGGCAGAGCTGGGACATGGATCAGGGTCTTGATATGGCTACTTATTGGAAGCATGATATATCTCTTCTATGGCCGATCTCACAGCTTATTGAACAATGCGGTTTATGTTCCAACGACGACTTCTACCAGAAAAACAACAGATCATCTTGCCTGAAATTGGTAGTTCATTGCAGCATCTGAAAAGACTCCAGCTCAAGCTTTGTTGTTGCTGAAGGAGCATCGAAAGAGAATTACACAGATGGCACAAGAGTAAACAAAGGCCAATACATACAACAACAACATTTCATGTATATTGTTAGTCATTGATTCTTATTGTATATCTCTTGAAATGCCAATATCATTTTTTACTTTTCCATTCACAACATTTCATGTATATTAGTCATTGATTCTTAAACGATCTTAGAATTTTGGAAAATGCCAAGTTCATATACTTCAAAACATCAACAAAAATGGGGAGAGTCTTGACAATCTGGAGATAAAGAGTGTAAGATGCAGACATACACATAAATTTGAACAAAAAATATCTAGATATGAGTTCCTCAATAACATTAATACAAAATAACCTAAATGGGCTGTAGAGGGACTAATGAGTTTGCAAGAGAAGACGTTGTTATCAAAAGAGTTTGAGAATCTCCCACTCCCCAACATAGATATATGCACAGCTTCAAGAAACTGCCAAGAAAAATAACTATATAAACGAGAAAATTCAGGAAAAGACATTTGCAACTTGTCTCGTCTCATGTTTTCAAGATTTCTCAAGTCGCACCTGTGGTTGATTGGAAGAAGCTCTCCTCCTTTCGTAATGAGTCTTCACCAGAAACAGATATGAACAATGATCCTGTTTGCATTCACTAGCTGATTGTAGCTTCCCCATTGACTAAACTGCTTCTCTCTTCATCGTTGCTACTGCTATTGCTTTTCATTGTCTTGTCACTACTACCACCAGTTGCTCTCCTGACATCTTTCTTCTTCAGGACAAGGTCATCCCCAGATGCTACCTTTGATGCACGATCCTTCGACGAAGTATTTATATATTTCCTCGGAGAACCCTTGTCTTTCGTAGAATCACTCGTCGGCTGTTGTTTCTGACTGTCTTTGTCTGTCTCTGACTCGGGAAGTAAAGCACGTACACTAAGCCGAAGCTGACCCTTTTCATTCACCTGCATTACCCATGTTTCTTTGTTGAACAACTCATCTAATGATCATTTTCAATTAGTTATAATATATCTATGAGTTATTAGACATAAGAACTCCCTGACCTCAATTAGTTTGACGTCAATGCGGTCTCCCACTTTAAAGGCCTGAAAGGACAAGAGTAATATTAGTGAGCATATGTGAAACCCAAATAATATATGAAACAATTGCTATAGAGGGTAAGCAACGGGTAAAGCTCACATCCTCTGGTTTTGCAAGCCATTCAGCACTCAGCTCACTGATATGGCAAAGTCCTTCACGCCCAGGCGCAATCTCTACAAAGGCACCATAAGGAGCCATTGATTTGATTTCACAATTTCTGATACAATAAGAAAGATCAGAATCCAAATCCATTTACAATTCCTAGTCAAAGAAGGTATATGGAGAATACATACCTGTAGATATCACCAAGAGCGGGAACCATTGTCAATCCACCAATAATTGCTTTTGCCCTTTCCAGACTCGCCACATCGTTTGCCATAATTTTGACCTTGAGAAAGGTAAATATTTAGAGGTTATAGTGAGAAAACCCATAAATGTGCAAAAACATTAAAAAGAATGGAAACATTTCTGTATCTCACAGTTCCATCATCTTGCATATCAATGCCCTCAACTCCAGATTCTTCAATGATGCTCTTTACTTTCTTACCACCAGAACCAATAAGAAAGTATACTTTGCTTGGGTGAACCTGCAGCACATGAAACGCCAACAATATTTAGTTCAAGGCAGAAAAGCATTAGACTGAGCAATCCTGTAAAATTAGTTGAAGCCAAACCTTCATAATATGTATCAATGGAGCGTATTTTGAGAGGCTTAACGTAGGAGGCGGTGAGCACTTTGCCATTTCAGCTGCACAAAAGGAGAAAAATAGTAAATGACATCTTTAATGGATACATTTTTCAGGGATAAACTAATTCCTGAATATCCAAGAATCCCTTACCAAGAATATGGCGACGCCCAGCTTTTGCCTGTATCAGAGCCTTTTCCATAATCTCTAAAGTGATTCCTCCTACCTAGTTCATGAATAAAGAGAAGAAGAAAAATAAAGATGTTACCAACAGATATATTTAACAATTGCCATTTAAAACCATTTTGGCAGTGTAAATTAAGAAACAGATGATGACCTTAATGTCCATCTGAAAGGCGGTAACGCCATCTTCATTCCCAGCAACCTATTGATAAGCAAATCAAATATTCAGTATTCAAGTTAATGCAACGACTTTCAAAGGAGCCCTTATATTTTCTGACCTTAAAGTCCATATCACCGGATGCATCTTCAGCTCCAGTGATGTCAGAAAGGATAAGGGGAAGNAAAAGCATTAGACTGAGCAATCCTGTAAAATTAGTTGAAGCCAAACCTTCATAATATGTATCAATGGAGCGTATTTTGAGAGGCTTAACGTAGGAGGCGGTGAGCACTTTGCCATTTCAGCTGCACAAAAGGAGAAAAATAGTAAATGACATCTTTAATGGATACATTTTTCAGGGATAAACTAATTCCTGAATATCCAAGAATCCCTTACCAAGAATATGGCGACGCCCAGCTTTTGCCTGTATCAGAGCCTTTTCCATAATCTCTAAAGTGATTCCTCCTACCTAGTTCATGAATAAAGAGAAGAAGAAAAATAAAGATGTTACCAACAGATATATTTAACAATTGCCATTTAAAACCATTTTGGCAGTGTAAATTAAGAAACAGATGATGACCTTAATGTCCATCTGAAAGGCGGTAACGCCATCTTCATTCCCAGCAACCTATTGATAAGCAAATCAAATATTCAGTATTCAAGTTAATGCAACGACTTTCAAAGGAGCCCTTATATTTTCTGACCTTAAAGTCCATATCACCGGATGCATCTTCAGCTCCAGTGATGTCAGAAAGGATAAGGGGAAGTCCATCACCACCAAATTCTTCAGTATCCCAAACCATTCCCATTGCTATGCCAGCAACAGAACATTTGACTGGAACTCCGGCATCTTGCAAAGCCAAGCAACCGCCGCAAACAGATGCCATGCTGTCACATTTTCAGAACAACATAAGAAGCAAGCACAAAAAATTTCATTCAAACGAACTTGGCATATACAGATTCATACAGCCAGAGAAAAAAAGCAGACCTTGAAGAACCATTGCTTTCAATTACTGTACTTTCAACACGNTGGATACATTTTTCAGGGATAAACTAATTCCTGAATATCCAAGAATCCCTTACCAAGAATATGGCGACGCCCAGCTTTTGCCTGTATCAGAGCCTTTTCCATAATCTCTAAAGTGATTCCTCCTACCTAGTTCATGAATAAAGAGAAGAAGAAAAATAAAGATGTTACCAACAGATATATTTAACAATTGCCATTTAAAACCATTTTGGCAGTGTAAATTAAGAAACAGATGATGACCTTAATGTCCATCTGAAAGGCGGTAACGCCATCTTCATTCCCAGCAACCTATTGATAAGCAAATCAAATATTCAGTATTCAAGTTAATGCAATGACTTGCAATGGAACCCTATATTTTCTGACCTTAAAGTCCATATCACCGGATGCATCTTCAGCTCCAGTGATGTCAGAAAGGATAAGGGGAAGTCCATCACCACCAAATTCTTCAGTATCCCAAACCATTCCCATTGCTATGCCAGCAACAGAACATTTTACTGGAACTCCGGCATCTTGCAAAGCCAAGCAACCGCCGCAAACAGATGCCATGCTGTCACATTTTCAGAACAACATAAGAAGCAAGCACAAAGTTTGTCATTCAAACGAACTTGGCATATACAGATCATACAGCCCGAGAAAATAAGCAGACCTTGAAGAACCATTGCTTTCAATTACTGTACTTTCAACACGTATTGTGTAAGGAAAATCCTCATCTCTAGGTAAAATGGTCTCCAATGCTCTCTCTGCTAGTGTCCCATGACCTACTTCCCTTCTACTGGGAGCTCCAATTCGTCCAACTTCACCAACAGACGATGGAGGAAAAGTGTACTGAAACATCACAATGAGTAGCTTAGAAAATCTCTTTAAGCTCAACAAGAAAATGAAAGAAGACACTAAGAATCGAATTTTCTCGAAATAGTCATTAAATGTAAACGTGCAACAAACCACAGCATATGTCTAATAATAACAGAGTGAGAAGAAGAACAAATTTTGAAGAGACCTGAAGATAGAACCTCTTGTATTCATCAGAACCCTCAAGATTGTCAATTCTCTGCGCCATTTGTTTATCACCAAGAGTAACAACTGCCAGTGCCTGAAACAATCATACAATAATGTTCCTTATCGAACCAATTTCCTTAACATACATCTAACAAAAAGGATTGACATATGAAATAGCAACACAGGATTCCCCCAGAGGACAACACTCATGTTGTTACCTGTGTTTCACCACGTGTGAACAGAGTACTTCCGTGTGCCCTTGGAAGCAGTCCACATCTTGAATTAATAGGACGAATCTCATCCAGAGTCCGACCATCACTTCTTTTACCTCCCTAGGGATGTAGAAATATGTAATACGAAATCAATAAAACTTGTTACAAAAAAATGAAAACAAAATTGAAAATTTAGGAAAGACACTGACAGTTGTCGACTTTGAACATGTTAAGCATGATCGTTTACCGTAGTGTAGTCAATAAATGCTTCAATGAGAAAAAATCCTATCAACATACCTCAACAATTCGCCTTCGTAGGAGCTTTGACGATACTTCTTTGAAGACCAGCTTGACATCTACTTNTAACAGAGTGAGAAGAACAACAAATTTTGAAGAGACCTGAAGATAGAATCTCTTGTATTCATCAGAACCCTCAAGATTGTCAATTCTCTGCGCCATTTGTTTATCACCAAGAGTAACAACTGCCAGTGCCTGAAACAATCATACAATAATGTTCCTTATCGAACCAATTTCCTTAACATACATCTAACAAAAAGGATTGACATATGAAATAGCAACACAGGATTCCCCCAGAGGACAACACTCATGTTGTTACCTGTGTTTCACCACGTGTGAACAGAGTACTTCCGTGTGCCCTTGGAAGCAGTCCACATCTTGAATTAATAGGACGAATCTCATCCAGAGTCCGACCATCACTTCTTTTACCTCCCTAGGGATGTAGAAATATGTAATACGAAATCAATAAAACTTGTTACAAAAAAATGAAAACAAAATTGAAAATTTAGGAAAGACACTGACAGTTGTCGACTTTGAACATGTTAAGCATGATCGTTTACCGTAGTGTAGTCAATAAATGCTTCAATGAGAAAAAATCCTATCAACATACCTCAACAATTCGCCTTCGTAGGAGCTTTGACGATACTTCTTTGAAGACCAGCTTGACATCTACTTCAGAAAATAGCTAGTAAAAGGCAATGACTACTTTGTTAACAATTGCATTAAAAAAAATGAGTAGGAGAAAGGGTCAATTTCAAGTTATTGTGTAGAAAGGGTTAAGAGACTCACCAAAGGAATAGGTTTACGGGGGATGGGTCTAATGTGAACGTCACCTTGGTCCACCTCGCCTTCAGGAACAACTTCCTCATCCTCATCTTCATCCTCCAACAGATCCGGCTGTGCTTCAATGGTTCCAAATGCTTCCTCATCAATAACATAGCCCTTCTCTGTCAGTATAGTTAAGACCTTTTCCTCCAGGGACGATATGGCTTTCCTTCTCGATATTTTGCTCTTAATTTGTAGCGCTTTAGACAATTCCTCACCAGCAAGTTCCTGTGTACAGAAAGCAATTCATTTGACACATGATTTGCAAGATAATATAACTGCATTTGCATTCTGGCAAACCAAAATGGAAACAAGGTGTATAAACGTACTTTCACATGCTTGTATAGCTCAGGAGGTGGTAATCTAATAGCGTCAAGCATTTTGGGCTTTCCATGTTTCTTTGCTAAAGCTTCAATAGCAATGCATGTAGCCTGTACAGCTTCCTGGTAAAATTTTGAAAAAGTCACACATTCAGTACCTAATCTAGATCTTTCAAAATTGAAATAACCACAATTAAAAAATCGAAATACCTGTCCAACTTTAACAGCTTGGACCAGCATCTCCTCAGGAAGAAAATTACTGTATCCCTGCAATCCCATATTTTGCAATGAGCAAGGGCTGAGTCAAGATAAAGCAGATCAAGATGAAATGTGCAAATCTTGCAAACTCAGGTAAAGATTAGAGTTGACCTCTATTGTTAAAATTGCAGTATCTGTTCCAGCTAGAAACAAATCTAGTTGTGATTCTTCCATCTCCTTCACGGTTGGATTGACGATGAATTCACCCCCAATAAGACCAACCCGAACTCCTGCAACCGCTTTCGCATTTGGTACTTCTGAAAGAGCTCTGCGGTATTCATTCAGTACAAAACCATGTCAACGTCCCCAAGATACAAAAAAATTCAACTTATATGAGAACGGAAACTAGATCACCCTACATACACAGCAATTCCAGCAGATGTAACAGCTAAAGCATCTGGTGCGTGTAATCCATCGTAGCTCAAAACCTGAATCAAGGAAACGAATACAATCATCAAATACATGTCTAAGTAAAAATGTAAGTCATTTCATGAGAAAAAGTACAATAGTAGGCACACAACACAACAAATGCCATCTTACAGAGACAAAAGAAAGCGCATGTCAAAAGGTATTCTGTTTCAACCAAAGAGAGGCAAAACAGATAACATGAGTAAAGATTAACAGATGAGGAAGACATCAAAAGAGACAATCCTAACTTCCCAAATAACCCCATCCAAAAAGTACTTAAATAGTTTCAAAAGAAATCCATGGAGAAAGGACCGTACCCAGGATAATATCTGAGTTTCATTGTAGAAACCTTTAGGCATGGTGGGGCGTATAGGTCTATCGATCAACCTACAAATCAGAACCTGCATAACCATCAAATGTTAGAAACATGTTAAGAAAGATGGAGAAATTAAAGTAGCCCAACATCGTTTAGCATAAGTAAATACCTCATGATCTTTGGTCCTCCCTTCTCGCTTGAAAAATCCACCACTGTACCATAAGAAGTTCCATTTTGATCATCATTTAGGCTATGATAGGAAGAGGATCCAAAATAGCAAAGGACTGAGGAAAAAAAACGCGTACCTAGTTCGACCTACAGCTGAGAAACGCTCCTGATAGTGAACATAAAGGGGAAGAAAATCTGATGGCTCACTGGGAACATCAGCTAGACAAACGGTTGTGTAGACAATCTACAATGAAAAAAGTAAACATAGTCAAAATTAGATGTGAAACACCACCCACAGCTACCTCATATAACAGACTAAGTTAGAGAACAAACAAGTAAAAAAGACGCTAAATTTAAAGACGAAGAAGCACACTTACAGTTTCTCCATCTGTCACCGTTACAGCAGAGCTTGCTTGTCTCCCCATAAGACCAGTCTCTACTAAAATCTGGATAGTAAAGAAACTAACAAAGGTCAGCACATACATCCTTAAAAGCTTCTCTCTACTATAAAAGATAAGGAACTCAAATCCTAGGCGCAACACATGCTCATTATAACCACACCAATTCAACCAAGTCTATCACTTTACAAAACAAATCATCTCCCAAACCAAAGTTCAAAGCAAAAGACTACAGCTTTAATAAAATAAAATTGCTTGAAGCTTCTCTCTATTATAAAAAGATAAGGGTGACTCAAATCCTCAAGTCTATCACTTTATATAAAACAAATCATCTCCGAATCCAAAGTTCAAAGCTTTTATGAATAAAATTACCTCTCTATTGCCGAAAGGGATTTTGACAGAAACGTGGTTAGGAAAAGGCAAAGCCACATCGCCGACAGAGTCAGCTTCTTCGGTAGCATCTGGTCTAACTAGAGCTCTCACACTGAATTTACTTGCGCCACTTGCGGAGAGAAGAGAGAGGGAGCACAATTTTCCTCCGCCGCCGCTGCTACGGTCGCCGGAGTTGAGACGAGGGAAATTCCGAGAACGGCTGCTCCGGCGAACTGGCCAGAAGTGTGGAGTACTACTGTGAAGTGCGTTACTGGGACTCGTCAGCATCTTCTTCTTCTTCGATGAATTGAGAGAGAGAGAGAGAGAGAGAGAGAGAGAGTGAGAAAGAGAAAGAGAGAGACTTTATCCGTTCTTTTGCAGACGCGGGAGCGTCTCCTGTGACTCTCTGTGTGTGTGTGAGAGTTTCCAGGCGTCGCGTTTTCCGGTTTTGAACCAAACCGGTTTTTTAATTACTCAATTGATTTTTTCAGAACCAAAGTAGTATATACCGAATAATTAGGTCTGATATTTGATTTCTTGCCAATTTTGGAATACAAATATCTTAATTTTTATAGCTAATAAGTAATAAACTAATAATAATACATTGAAATTAACTGGTTAATTTCTATTAATAATGAGATTTTACGTGTGAACCGTGTAGATAAAAGACTAGCAAGTTGAACCGAGTGGTTCGGCTCCTGGTTTGAGTTTTAAGCTGGTCTTTTTTTTTCTCAGCAGTTTTAAGCTGGTCTATATATATATGATGTGTTTAAACTGGTTAATGTGTTTCAAAGGGTTAATGTGTTTTTATTGAATAAAAAATATTGAATTAATTTTTTAATAAAAATTGCAGTTAACAACAATCATCACATGTGTACTCACTCTTTCTCTACTCTTCCAAAAGAAGTTATTGCTTCTGAAATCTTGGCAGACGCTTTTGCTCCCACTGTCCAGTCAGGGGTTTGGAGAATGTTGAAGCTTTTGGTTCTTTTACCTCTAGCCACAATATTCATTCATCATTGGCAGCTTTTCTAAACCCTTTTCAACAACAACAACAACACCAACAATTTCATTATCCGTCATAAAATACTTAAAAAAACAAATGAAAATTTCGATACAAATTGCTAAGTGAAGACCCCCGAATTTCATCGTTAGGGTTTTTGGTTTTCTGGCAAAAGATCATTATATCTAAATGTGGTTTGTTCATTTGATGTACAATTTTACAAGTTAGATTACAAATCCAATATCTTATATTGAGCTAAACGTATTTTTGGGGTGATCGGGTGTTCAGTTCTTCCAATTCGATCCACCCAAACATCCATTTCAGCGACCTTAAAAATATAGATATATATTATTTAGTGTAGAAAGTATTTTGTTTGAGGTTTATTGTTTTATATTATAAGAAGTATAACATACAATTAAATAAGTAGTGATTTATAAAAGGAAAATATTGTGTGTATTTATAGAATTAATTCATATTATTTTATAAAATTAGAAACTTAATATAATTAAATTAATTATATACTTAATATTAAACGGAGTCGTTCCTAACTTTCTATTGTGTTGGAAATTTTATTAGAGTGAGAAATCTTGTTTTCCAAAATCAAAACTTATATATATATTAACCAAATAAAAAACAAATTAATAACTAATACCAATGGCATGCTTGTAAATAAGTTCTAACTTTAAGATTTATTTGCTAAATGTTTTTAAAAAATGTATATAGAGATTGAAATTTACTGGTTAACTTGTATTAATAATGAGATTTATGTGCGAACCGTGTAGATAGACTAGCAAGTTAAACCGAGTGGTTCGGCTCTATAATTAGTTATTAGTCCTGGTTTGAGTAATACAGACTGTACTAGATTACGACGACCAATAAGAAAACGACAACGTTTGTAAGATTAAATGTACCCTATAACCAACGACATTTGGACCGGTTTTGTTCCGGTTCGAGATCTCCTCCAAAACTCGCCTGACCTTCTTGATCGGCGGTTTCAAAGCTCTCTCCGACGAACCCGAAACTTTTTTATTTTCGCGGCGGATTCCCATATTGACCATTCGATTCCAAATGTACTACATCTCTCTCTCTCTCTCTCTTCTACTTGTTCATTGCTTCTCTTCCTTGCTATTGCTTTGTAAGTGTTGAAAATTTCAGCTATCATTAAGTCCCATTGTATACAGCTAAAGTTTTTATTGCTAAGTTGAGAGAACACTTTTGACTTCTTAGGCTGAGTGTCATGCTTCAAAAGTTGCAATCTCGAACTGTATATTCTCTTCTCTGATGCTTTTAGGTGCATTGCATTGTGCATCGTTCATTGATTTTTTTTTATGTCGAGATTTTCTAGGCCTCATTACAAATCTGCATTGTATTGTCTTGGTATGTATATATATACCTCAATCTTCTTTATGTGCAAAACTGCAAATTTGTGGTGAACTTGGTTCTTCTTTGAACTTTCTCTGTTAGGCTTTGGTGGAACGGGCTAACTCCTTTAACTGCACAAATCGTGACAGCAGGCATGTAGTGTTCATCTAAGCAAACTAATGACTCCCTCAATACTCTCTTTGTGATTGGTGTAATCGATCCCTAGCTTAAAAATGGATCTTTATTGATAAGCAGACACAACGTTTCGTGAGGTAATGAGAAAAAAGTATGTACATTGTTTCTTAAGCTGGAGTTTTTACATATGAACACGCTTAAGCTTGCCTATCAATAGAATCTATAAGTCTTGTGTTTTCTTTACATGTCTGTGGTGAGTCTCCCCTCAAGAGTCAACAATCATTATAACTATCTTCTTCTCTCTCTCTACCGACCTCAAGCTCTCTGTTATCTCGGTGAGCACTTAACATTTGAAGACGCTGAATACGATGTGGAATTGTACTGTCAAACCGCACACTGTGAGGATCTTCAGAATAAGCTACGTAGTAAGCCAAGACACATGCCTGTACCCACGCCAAAGCTACCCTTCCCTGAAACAAACACAGAACCAGGTACAAAACATAAGCTACTTTTTTGTACAAGTCAATTTTATCATCTTTACAGCTAATGGCCTTAGAATATATCTTACCACGAAATATCCAACTATGAAAGCGTAGAGAGTCACTTCCAAGGCGTAGTCCTTGTGGATTAACAACATCCATATTCCAGCAGTCAATGAAGAGACAGCTCCAACAGAAACCGCACTGAGGAAGCAGAAGGAGCTTGTGAGATCCGAATCAATCAGTTTCTCTAACCCACTTGTACTTCTGAACTTATTCCAAGTGTCACTCGAAGCCTCCACGAATCCTTTATCATAAGTTCCCACATGTACAAAGCCCCATCTGTTTCCAAGTGTAATGAGTTTGTTGGCAATGGCAGAGAAGCAATCAGCACCTGAATACATGACCTCATCGCTGCTCCCTGACATCAGATTAACGCTTCTTATCGATCCTCTGATGAATACGACGATTGGAACAAGCGTCGAGCCAATGCAGATGCTCCCAACCAAGTGTTTCATAGTGATGCGAAAAGCATCCCAAGCGTCCATCTCTTCTCCATGAGCAAAGTTTACAAATCTTGCCCTCGAAATCGCAACTTGTTGTACATTCTTGAGAACTTGCATCGTCCATGCTAAGCTTATCAAGATTACGGATATGAACAAGAGATCTAGACTTGTTCTAGTGGAAGTTGCTCCTCCTATTCCAGTCACCAAGAAACCAGAGTAAACCAAGCTGACAGTGATTGATAAACAGACTACTTCTCTGGTTCTTGCAGGTGGAAATGCTGTAACAAGTGATAATATCTTATCGGTGTATTCAAACCTGGTAGTGATCCAGCAACCATAGAGAGACTGAGTAATGGCGAAAAGCACAAAAACTGAACCGATCCCTGCATCTTCTGCCGAGCCTATAAGAACAAGCAAGATCCCTACCGAGCAGGTGAGTATTGGACTAAGCCAGAACGTTGCTCTGACTGCTCTAGATGGATTGTAGATAAAGATGCATTGCCAGGCTAAAGATACAACTCCTGAGACAGCAACAGACGCTAGTAAAGGAGGGTACCACTTCTTGGGGTGGAAATGTTGTGAACTTGCTGAGATGAGACCGCGAATGGTGAGAACAATCACCAGAAGTGAGATTAAGGTTAGTTGTGAGAAGAGAAGACCCTTAAAGAGGTTTCTAAAGAGTTTTCCGGATATTGTTTGATGTGTGGTGGGAGGTGGTCTACCTTGTTGTTCCTGCAAAAGACAAACAAATTGGTTATCTCATCAATGGGTGATTCGAGGCTAATTAATATGAATATGATGCAAGTAAAAAACCACCATTGAAAAACAATAAGAGAGAAGAAAATCTGAGTCTTGGATTTGTTTTTTGAGTCAAGAAATGAACAGAGATGGAGAAGATACAGAGATCAAGAAAGGAGTTTCCTGTTTCTTGATTCAAAAGTGAGGAATAACATACCTTGAAGGCGATTGGAGAAGAAGAAGGAGGAGGAAGAGGAGACATTGTTCTTGGTTCTTGAATCTGCAAGCGAGAGGCATGGCCGTTGCTTGTTGGTGTAGGCATAGCTGCGTTGTATTTGCCAGGAGTGTTCCTTGAAACCCAAGTTCCACTTAACCATCTTCGTCAATCATTCATTCCTCTGTATATATGTATATACATACATCTTAGTCAATCACTTCTTTCATTTTATTGATGTTCTATAAAATTAATTTCGAATATTTAATAGACATACTTTATTGTTCCAATACTTTTGACTTACTCCATCTTTAAGCTAAACCTACACTTTACATTGTTGTTTTGACTTTTTAGTTTATAGTTTCCTTATTTCCTGATCCCCCAAAATTCATTATTTTTATCAACATTATCAACAATATTTCATATGGTCTTCTAACATACTCCACAAACTTATAGTTATACGTTTTACAAACACATTAAATTGTTTTTTTCTTTCTTTTCTTTCTGTTAGGTTAATATTTTGGTAGTATTTGATACATGTAGGTTCATCTTGGCTACCTACTCCATATAATATATAATATACGATCTAAAATCCACAATTGTCTCTCTCAACTTCCTTGGTTCCTATCCAAGTATATGATTTTGTTGACGTGTTTGATGTTGGTTTCTTTGAACCTTCTCGTTAATTTTTACATTGGTGGTATTTATTTGCGTATAATGATATAATTGATGAGATGGAGACTTGTATAACATTATAATGATAAGTTCAATCTTTGATGAACAAAACTTAGTTTCGATAGATGAAGTTATTTGAAGCAAAGAAATAACTAAAATATAAAAGATATTTCAAGGAAAAGAAAAAGAAGAAACGAGAGTACACAAACTAAATACGTTTGCTCAGTTCTTTCCTTTATGCCTCTGTTGTTACTTTTAGGCGTGAGAGTTGATAAGTACCGAAACTTTATTCAATATTATCCACGGGATTGCTATGAATATTCAATATTCTGCCTTCTTTTTATTTTGCAATCTTTTTATGACTAAGAAGTTTCGGAACAACACATATATTTTGCATATAATTGTAGCCGTTATGAAAAAGGTTAATTAATCAAAATAAACGACAACTTTAGCCATAAAAATGTGTTATTGTGGTGTTAGTGTCCTGACAACAATTTGTTACTTAAATGAAGTTTCATTGTTAATTTTATAATTGAATGTATTAAATAAAAATAAAATTAGAAATGTAAATGTTTGTGCTCCCTATAAAATGATGGAAGAATAATCAAAAATATATATATTTTAGTTTTTTAAAAAATACTAAAAAGATTGATTTATTGTTAGAGAGAAAATAGAAAATGTTGATGGTGAGGTTGGTCAAGATGGATTGCTTACTCCTGGACTCGAAAGCGTACAAATCAATACCTAAACCAAAAAAGACAAAGTAGGTAAAGTGGACTTCGTTCTAGTTACCAACTCAAACATTCCACAAGTACACAATTGATAATCTATAACCATTATCACATGGAAATTTACATCAACACGTTAAATCTTTTTCTTTCTTCTATGTGGCTCTCTCTCTCCCTACGAAAGTCTAATAAAATAAAATTATGTATTAGAGAAATTAGTAAGACTTGGCATTTTAAAATAGTTGATCATGTTTAGTATCTTTGAAAAGGTCTAAAAAAACCCCTGGAAACAAATTTACAAAGTACATTTATAAATTGGGCCTCTATCGGGCTCTTGACCGAATGGTTCAAACCCCATGTAATAACGTACTCGGTTCTGGATTGACATTTTAAAATGTGTAAATTACCCTGCAGTAAACCCCCAAGTTTGTTCGAATACTGTAGTTCGATCCGAAAAAAATGAAAGAAAAAAAAATGTAAATCAAACTGGGTAAATTTCAGTCTCTTAAAAATGTATGTACTTACATCTACTAAAAAAAATCGAAGAGCCAAACACAAAATGTATCATCGGTCGGACCGGACGTACCCACAATTTGACATCATCCACAATTTCGGCCAACCGCGTACATTAATATCAGCTTCTTGGAATTTACAACCGTGTCCCTGCTAAATTCCAAAATCTTATTCGATAGTATAAGGTTACTAACGTAAACTGGCTTCACACACACACGTGAGTAGCGAGAGTTTGAAGATCTAAAAGTATGGACGACTTAGCTTCAAAGCAAGGAACCCCAAATCTTTACTTACTGCCTTTTATTTTTTAGATTTTCATAACTCTCAGTTAGATTTTGTCTGAACTTTTACAATCATTCCTACTTCCATTTTATATTTTTTCAAAAACAATTTTTACGTGATCAGTAAATTTACCTTTTGTGTGGTAAACATAAATAAAAATGCAGTTACATTTGTCACACATAAAAATAAGTCAGACGCATCTTAAAACCTATATTAAAATGCTTTTATCGTGTTAAAAAAAATCTAGAAGCTATATAGACCCCAATGACTAAATTTTAAATATTTTGTGGATATAAATACTTTTTTTTACGTACCCAACACAATACAAATTATTTATCAACTTTGTCTTAACGAGCATCCAAAAAATTCTTACCAAAACAGTAGGCAGCACACCATACGCAGCACCCGATACCAGCACATGATAGATCAATACCAGCACCCGATAGATCTCTATCAAAGCCGTACGCAGCACACCCTTATCAAAGTCCAAAATAGTTGGTTTTACAATACATTTAATATAAATTAATAACTAATAATGTATTTTATTTTTAATATAAACTAATAAATATATACCTCTTATTTTATTTTTAAAAAAGGAATAAAAAATGGTGAATTACACCAATTAAATGAATGAAATTCAAATACCTTTAAAAAGAGGAAATAAAAAAAACAAGTCTATATAATATAGATTAGGATGTGAGAAAAAAAAACAAGTCTATAATTCCGAGCACTAACTTGATTTGTTTAGCATTATGATATTATAGACATGTTCAAAATACTAAACAAAAATATTTGTAGACAAACTTCAATCAATTATTCCAAGTCAAATCAAAATGCTAAAAGAACATGAAATCGAGTGAAATGAGTTCACTAATTCATATAATGGACAAGTTTCTTGTAACATTCCGGCTTCAGGAATTATGGTAATGCATGCAAAGAAATTTTAAAAAATTGATTTGATCGTTAATATCACCAAAATGTACTCATCTTTCACTTAGTTATTTTGAAAGAATTTCATATTCAAACGTCACAAAATCTTATTATACATGAGAGAGCTTGGAATACAAATACATTTTTCCATACGGACATACCGATACACAAATAATTGAATTTTTTTCCTTTTCTTTTTTTGTTGGGGTTAATATTTCCCTTAATATGTTTGTTGATCCATCTTTATGTCAAGTTTGGTGACAAATATCTCTCAAGCTATCTTGTAACAAACAAGAAACAACATTGATTATGAATATGTTTTTAAGTACGGAATTTAATTCCACTATAGAACTTATAACAGATTAACACGTCTATGTGATTACTAAGATTAGAACTAAGGGAGTTTATGTGTATTTTCAACTATTCAGGGGCAATAACATAAAAATATAAAAATATAAAAATAAAGGGGCATCGTTGTGATTCTACAAACTATCCATCACTAAACCACATAAACTCTCTCTCTCTTGTCTCAAGAAGAGAGATTCGAAGAAAAAAAATACAGAGAGAGAGGGAGAGACAAGAATGGCGATGAAGAAACTGTTGATGATCTGCTTCTCTCTTACTTCACTCCTCTTCTCTCTTCTCTACATCATCCCCACTACCAAAACTCTATTCACTTCCTCAAAAATCCCTACTTTACCCCTCGATTCCAACCTAAACCACACCTCTACCCTCCCCTGTTTCGCCTACCTAATCTCCGCCTCTAAAGGCGACGCCGGTAAACTCAAACGCCTCCTCCGATCTCTTTACCACCGAAGAAACCACTATTTGATCCATCTAGACCTGGAAGCGCCCGAGGAAGAGCATCTGGAGATGGCAAGGTTCGTAGCCGGAGAGCCTCTGTTTCAGCCGGAAGGTAATGTGATGATCGTCGGGAAACCGAATCTGGTTACTTACAGAGGACCGACGATGCTCGCGACTACGCTTCACGCAATGGCTTTGCTCTTGAGATGTTGTCGGTGGGATTGGTTCATCAATCTTAGTGCTTCTGATTACCCTCTCGTCACACAAGACGGTACGGTGAGTGATTTGATTATTTAAAACTGAATTAACTAAATTAGTTGATTAACCAAAAGTTTCCTATTTGGTTGGTTCGTTTTAATTTGACATCTTTATTTAGAAGTTTTTTTTTTGGATTAGTCGATTAGGAATGGATCTAGGTTTGTGTGATCAAAGGACGTACCATTCTTAGTTAAAGTCTGTATGTTTCTTTATTTGCTTCTAAACTTAATGATGATTCATAAGAATGCAATGGTCAGGATTAGTCTGTGATACATGAATGCACTTGGTTGCGATCGGTTTAGGCATTGATTTTGGTTATAACAACGGGTTATCTATTTTAATTAACTATATAGTAGTATAGTTTAGTATTTGTATGTGGTGATGTAAGTCTTTTGTAAACTTACTTAATTTATAAAATAAATGCAGATCTGATCTATGCGTTTTCTGAGTTGCCTAGAGATCTCAACTTCATACAGCACTCAAGCCGACTGGGATGGAAAATGTAAGTTTTTAGTTTTTCTTCTTTTTCCTTTTCCACTACTTTATCATTGAAATTAACTATTCTTTACTATGAAAGGAAAAACACAAGTGGTTTTAATAGCCTCCTTATTGGTTTCGTAAGGAAAAAATTATGTAGTTAATGTTGGTATGATAAAAACGTGTAGGAACAAAAGAGGGAAACCAATAATAATAGATCCAGGTCTTTACAGCCTCAACAAGTCAGAGATTTGGTGGGTTAGCAATCAGCGAGCCCTCCCTACTTCTTTCAAGCTCTTCACAGGTAATGGCTTGCTTTACATAGTCATAGTGCATATATTTATTTTCATAACTAGGATAACACTTCCTTCATTTTCTAAAGATGATATCATATTTATAAGTTTTCTTTTGGATTACCTAATAATTAGAAGTTTACTTAGGTAGAAAGGGATAATAGTTAGAAGTAAACTTAGGCGAACTGTCTTTTTCTTTAGATATAACATAGTATAAAATATCTTTTCAGGTTCTGCGTGGACATTACTGTCAAGACCGTTCTCGGAATATTGCATAATAGGGTATGACAACTTACCAAGAACACTCCTTCTCTACTACACAAACTTCGTTTCATCCCCGGAAGGCTATTTTCAGACGCTTATATGCAACTCGGATGAGTTCAAGAACACGACTGTGAACCACGACCTCCACTACATCGCCTGGGACAACCCGCCAAAGCAGCACCCTAAGATTCTAGGGACAAGGGATTACAGAAAGATGGTAATGAGCAACCGACCATTCGCAAGGAAGTTCAAGAGCAATGACCCTGTTCTCAATAGGATAGACCGAGAGATTCTGAGAAGGAAACGGAAACGTGGGTCTAAACTAGATACAGGTCCTGGTCCGGGGGCTAGAAGGTTGAAGAGTTTACTATTAAGGCTTTTGTTGAGAAAAAACTTTTTCAATAGACAATGTAGATAGGAGAAGTGTGAGTTACACAAACTCTATATGAAGATACTTTTGATCTTATTCTTTCTTGATTTTTTTTGTTTTGGGGTTGGTGTTTGTTCTTTAGAGATTTCATAAGGGAATAAAGAAAATGTTTAGAAATAATTTTAAAGTCATTTGAATGTTTGGTGGGCTAAATTGTGATACTAGTACATGTTAAAAAGCTTTATCCTTATTTGAGAAACTGAAGAATTTTGTTTATGTTTTTTAATTCATTTGTTAGTCATGGTTTGAATCAGATTAAACTACTCCGGCGGTGACCGGCGACAACCATTTTAATGGCTTTATGAAATAGCCTTTTGCCTTTTTTGGTAACACAATCAATAATATTCTTCCTTTGTCTTTGGTCGGTTCGTGTTTGAGTTTTCCTTTTTCCCTAGAGCAGCGCTCCTACGACTACGAGGCTGCAACGGTCATCTACACCAACTTCGTTACCTAAATCACGAATCATATACGATTTTCTTTTGTCTGTTTGTTTTTTAATGCGAGTTTAATATTTACGTTTTCAATTAAGTAATTGTCCCTACAAAGCACTAACGGTCTAATTCCCACCAATTGGTGAAGTTTACATCTTAAGGTCCACTCACGGACCCACCTCTTCAAATTTAAGAAGCTTTACTTTATAAGAAGTAAATTAAGAAGATATATTGGAAAAATAAAATAATTGAATATCTGAGGATTACATGACCCAAAATAGATAAAAAGAACAAATAAAACACGATTATAACCCTTTTTCCCAAGTCACAGAATCTGATCTGACATAGAAGGAAGTCGACGGAAAAAGTTAACCGGAACGGAAGGCATATCGTCTCTAAACCTCGGATGTCGAATGTAGTAAAAACCTGACCCCAAAACGAAGACTTTAAACGGCACGATGTAGAACAAAAACGACGCGAAAAGACAGAACACCACGAATATACACGTGGCGCGTGGGTCTCTCCAGTTGAACAACGCCTCAACACGCTCCCCTTGAGCCGCCACGTCACCTAGTAAAGTCTGTGCACGACCGGCCAATGCCCTTAACCGGTCATACCTTATACGAACAACCTCCGGTGGTCTCGTCGCCGGGAAACCGTCAAACTCCTCGTCGAGCTCGTCAGGAGCAACAGAGTCAACGCAAGAGAAACGTGGGTCCACGCTGTTGACTTTGACTCTGCCACGGTAACGGAATCTTAGAGCTATGATCAAGAACGCGTACATGAAAACGGTTGGGAGGACTAAATGTGGACACAAGACGATGGCCACGAGAAGCAAGTGAACGAGAACGGTGGTTGGTGGGTGAACCCAAGTTCGAATCCCGTGAATCCAACGGGCTATAGTTGCTGCACGTGACAAGAACGTGATGACACGGAACCAATTAGCTTTGCTTCTCCTCATGCTCCACCCATGATTGTCCGTGTCTAGCATGTATTGAACCACCTCTTGACCTAACGGAGGCTCAGACCGCGCTAGCCTGGCTGTCACGATACGCATAGCCGTGTGACGCAAAATGTCTTGTTGAGCTGGACCAAGCGGACGGACGTAGTGCATCCTAGGTAGCATTGGTGTGACATAAGCTTGAATAATGCTTAGCCAAGATGGACAAGAGAATCTAACCGCGATTTCGATTTCTCCCATTTTCTTGGCTCCGCTTGGTAAGATCACGGTTAAGGTGTAGGAGTTTAGGTAGACGCGGTTCATGTCGAGAGTCGAGAGGCGTACACGGACTTTTCCAACCCGAACATCTCTCCCTTGCTTTCCAGATTCGTCCCGCTTGTACCGTCCATTGTCGAAAACTCCAATCGTAAGAACCGTGCACGGATCATAGACATCCCAAGTGTACTGCTCATTCCACCGCGGATTAAACCGGTCTAGGATCGTACGAGTCCGAATCCATTTCGGTCCATACTTAGCAACCACATAAGCATCGGTGGTGCCACGTGTACCATCTCTAGTTTTCACCGGAAGTAGATTAGTAGCTCCACGGATACCCACTTCCAATAAACCAATAGGTGGCTTTGCTAACTGTTTAGCTGATGGTCGAACATCGCTCGTCACGTGAGCCGCTTCGTCTAGCACGTGATAACCACCTTCAAGACAAACTTTCACGTGGATTCTCCCGGAGTACGGTTTACTCTCGTCGCCAACGAGATTAAACCACCTCGATTTCGGTTCAGTACGGTCATCGTTTCTCCTCTCGACACTTCCCATATGTATCTTAGTCTGACCAATTGATTGCCCGTTCGTTAGATCCTCCACGGTCACTATCAAGAACGGCTCAAACGGCTCAGAAGCTACGAAAACAAGATCCTCGTTCCAAGTCGGGTTACCGGATCCAGACGAAGACGCCGACGGGCCAATCGAAGTCCTAGCAGTTTTGAAAACTTGAGGTCCAAGCTGAGCTTTCACATAAAGCTCAGTGGTGGGGATCTTCGACTTAGGTTCGGATCCCAAACCTAGCTGCAAGTCTTGAGTTTGTATGACCGTTAGACGCAAATACCAAAGCTTCGGAGATAAGTAAACCTTGGATCTCGTCTCCGGAATCAGTCCACCGGAATCAGATTGCCAAGCTTCTTGAAACGCTTCATCAGCTTGAGTCCCTAACCAAACAGCGAGCATGACGTCATTCCCCGGCGATTTATCAGATTCCAACGTGTACCATTGAGGAGCTAAAGGACTATCCGGAGGAACTCTCTTAGGAACCTCTTGGAGATCAAACGACACCGTTCCCAAACAACTCTCAGTAGTCGAAATAGTTTTATCTTCGTTCTCAACTTTATCTTCACTCCAAACAGAGACTTCAAGTGAGCTTGAGTTTAAGCTCTCTTTTTCAAAAGCAAACACTTGATCCCAATCTTTACCGGTTTGACATCTGGTTTTCACACCGTTTGTTCCGATCACGAGCTTGGCGTAGACAGGACTGCTTCCGTCGTTCTTAGCTCGCTTCGCTTTAGCTACACGGATGTATAGAAACGGCATTCGATCGACTAGATCGTATCCACCACCACGGTTCTGATCTCTGGTTAGAGAAGGAAGCTCAAGATCGGTTCCGATCAGATCTTGCCGGTTTACATTTTCCGGTTTAATTCCTAATTCATTCTGCTTCACCGTCTCTGCTTTCTGCGGTAGAGGCGGATTCTGAACCACCGCCGCAGGAGGAGGAGGAGCTGCGGCGGCATCGGGTGCCTTCGCCTTAGTATCCGGCGGTGGTGGAGCTGCCGCGTCGGGTTTCTTCTCCTTAGGTGGTTTAGCTTTAGCTTCTTCCTTTGGTTTCTCCTCTTCCTTCTTCTCCTCTGTTTTCGCCGCCGCCTCTGTTTCTTTCTTCTTCCCCTCCTCTGCTTTAACACTCTCCGCCGCCTTCTCTTCCGCCGCCGCGGGGACAGCTTCAGGTTTCTCCTCCGTCGACGCAGCAGGAGCCGCCGCAGCCGGCGGTGGATTCTCGTCGACGTAGTAAGCCTTCAAACCAATCTCACCTTTGATCTGAGAGAAAACGCTCCTCTTCTCGAGCGGATAATAAACAAGCGTTTCAGATCCAGCCGCCGCGAACGCGTTTCCGGCGATCTTAACTTTGCCGAGAAACGTGCTACGTTTGCCAGTCTTCTTGTCGTTGCAAAGATTGATCTCAAGAATCTCATCACCCATAGTGGCTGCGTCGTGGACGAAGAACTCTAGCTTCTCGTCCCACTGTGGATTCAGATCTCTGAATTTTGTCTTCGTACGTCGTCGTTGGCCGTCGAAATCGACGATCGCGTAAGCGCTCGCTGTTCCTTGACCGTCTTTAGGCATTAGGTTTCTTGCGCTACAGATCTCCACTATCAGCTTCCTTAGAACATTGTCCGCCATTTGTTTCCGTCTCTCACAGAACAAGAAGCTGATCTGTATTTTGTTTTGTTTCTTACGATTGAAGAAGATGACTGAGAGAGACTGTTCAGTTTTTTTTGTAGAGAGAGAGAGAGAAATAAAATTTGAAATTTTGTTTTCTAGAGAGAGAGAGAGGAAGCACTGTTTGTGTTCAATGGTGGAGAGAGTGAAGCTTTAAAAAGGAGATGGAGATAGAGTTACGACACGTCAGTATTGACACGTAGGATAAGTTGCCACGTGATTTAATATTAAAATAGAGGACGAATCTTTTTTTTTTTTTTTTTTTTTTTTTTTTTTTNAAATAAAAGAAAGAATTAATTCAGGCAGGGTAATTTATTTTCTGAACACCATGCTTGGTGCTGGTGGCGTGGAATCATATATTAGTTGAAAGAAGAAAATACATTTTTTCTATGTAAAAAAAAATCTTGACTTTTTAAAAAAATTTGCTGTTATTATTAATAAACGTTTCTACAATTTACTTATAAAAATAGCAGAGATTTCCGTGTTGAAACATGAACAAAGTGACAAATAATTGATTTTATAACGTTGCAAATTAATTAATGAACTGATATTTGCTTAGGTCTTGATTTACGTTATGCTTATGCTGTAACCAATGCATGTACTAATATCACCGAATCCAAACACAAGGAAAAAAAAATGTAAATATCATAAACATAAATTTTGTTTTATTCTTTCTTTCAGTTAAAGTATTTTGAATAAATCTGCTTTTCAGTCTTTAGAGGTTAATTTAACCAATTAGAGGCCGTTAAATATCCCTTTAGAGACATTTACGAATGCTAAGAACTGTTAACATAATATAACCACAAAGGAACGAGACGCGTACATACTATTTCTACTTATAAGTCACGAAATTTTAGCAATTTGCAACTCATGATGATAATAATACCTAACACTTTTTAGCAATTTTTTCACATGCCTCAACTGCTTCTATAGTTCTATTCATGAATGACCTTACCTCTCAAGATTCATTCTCAATCCATGCATGATACTCTTATTTCGTTATTCTTTTAATTTGTGATGGCTTTAGATAATCTCTAGTAAAATTTCTATCCTTACTGCTGCCATGTTTCTTATGTGAATTATCAAAAAAAAAAAAAAAAAAAANAACTTACACCAAAATGTTTCTTGATCATGCGAACATGAAATATTTGCTTGCATGGCCCGGCAAAATTATATTATTTTGGAAAAAGGAGAATCTTTTTATAATATCTGCATGATTTTTAATTTCAATCACATCACATGTGTGTGTTTTTTTCCCTATGTATCTGGATGTCATGTACTTGTTTATAGCACTCATATTATAATAGTAGTATATAGTACCAAACCAATACATCAGAAGCCGTTAGTTCATGTTCCAGTATGCGCACGTGCACGGCACACATATACATCATTTACATATCTTTCATTCTACAAATAGTACTACTCATTAATTGTAATTTTCAGTGAAACTTTGGAAGTACTCAGTTTACGAATCTTATCAGAAAAAAATAGTCATCCGTACGTGAACTCAGAATATATCAAAGTATATATACTCTTATAATACAATTGACGTGCGTTTTTATAAGAATCTACAGTTTTTTTTTTTTTTTTTTTTTTTTTTTTTTTTTTTTTTTTTTTTTTTTTTTNCAGTTTTTCTTATATATATACAAACAAAACCTAATATGCTTAATACAAGCATAGTACTAGTAATAAAGATCAATAATCAAAGTCATTGCCACAATCAGAGAAGCTTTCATTTAAAGCAAACAACTTTAGTAGATCGAGATTTTAAACAAAAAGATCTTCAGAACAAGAACATCAGAGAATCTTGATGATTTGGCATGAAGATGATATTACTATATGTTTTGTCCTCGATCTCTTTATTATTTATAATTGTTGATAGAACCTTTTTGGTCGATTATTGATTAATAAAATGTAATATCCCAACTTGCTTTACTTTTTTAGTTTGCTTACTTGCCTGCTCTCTGCAGAAATGAACGTTGCTTTGTTTTCGAGCTTCTTACACTATCGACATAAATATAACGAATTTTTCAAAACAAAAAGATATTCGAATAATTACAAGTAAATAAATAGAAAGCCTGTCCTGTATATAACTTTTCTTCAAGCATTTGTTTCTCAAATATAAAAATTATAGTACTAGTATAATACTATTTTCCACAAATTGCTGTCAGATATGTTTTCTCCAACGGTATTTATTTTGTATAAAACTATTATTACTTTTGTTTGTTTTCATATGGGCTTCAACAATTTAAATCAATTATTTTCAGGTAAGCAAATACAGAATTGCTGATAGAAGCTGGTACGAGATTTATATATTTTTTTTTCTTAAAGAGAGATTAAATTATTTTAAGTAAGTTTGTTTATTTTATTATATTTGAAACTACAGAAAAAAAAATGATGAACAGAGATAATCTGGTAACCAAACCATAAGTAAACCGAACCAAACCAAAATTTTCACAAATTATGGATCAGCAAAAAAATCGGGCTACGGCCCATTCTCACAAGACCACATTTTATCACCTTTGTAATTTACCAATGAGAGAGTACGCCAAATAACCCTATTTGTAATTTCTGATCATGCAGCAGAATCTGAAATCACTTATTAGGCAGGTAAAAATTGAAAATTTCTGTTCATATAATTATCTTTTTTTTTTTCTTTTCGTTTGTTCGTTTTTCCGATCACCGATTGACGAAATGTTATCAACTTGAGCAGGATATAATGACTACTGAACCATGTAATTTGGTCCATTTTCCATAAACACATACCCGGATTCAATTATTTTAGAGGAAAAAAAAAATAGCAATTTCTATCAAGCCAAAGATAAGGCTTCTTAGACCCTATCTATTTGTAATTAATGGGCATGTCACCTTACAACCAAATTTTTATCTTTTTTCCTCAACGACAACTTCTTTACACAAATCTCTACGAAATATGCTGTGGTCTTATATTTACAGTCATGAAAGTAACCCAATAACAATAAGAACGAGTCTTTGCATTCGCATTAAATTAACTCCATGTTGATTTACATTTAATGGTGTGATGGCTCGTTTATCTTCTACGTACTTAAGTATGTACACTACTTGCTATATATTATGTAAATAAATTTAGTTGTTTCGTGTCGTACGTTGAATATACTAAATCATACATATATTATAGGAACAAGATTGTCTAAAACTTTAGTCTATCTCGCATATCGGTCTCAAGAAAAATTCAAAGATCCAATTGCTAGAACAAGTAGCTTAAGAAATTAAAAAAATTCAATGATTAGTTATTGTTCATCCTATTTCCAACGTAGAATTCTAATTGCCATCACTTAGCTACATTCGTTCTCAATTCCTAGAGGGCGTATATATTGTCTATATAAATAATTGAATACACAATAAGGCAGCACGCGGAATGTTTCAAAGTAGTCCATACGTACTCCTTTGGGTTATATATAGATTTACCTCTCTTAATTAGTTTAAATATATTTGACTGACCTATTCGACATATATATACAAGATGTATTAATTCATTTTTAATTAATCTATATATATAAAGTTAGCTTTTTCTCTCTTTTGGTAAAGCCACCTCAGCCTTCTTTATTAAATATTTTAGGTTTTTCGGATTGGACTTACCCCAAATTTTTGCAGAGATAATTTAGGCTCAGTCGTTTTTCTATCTATTTGATTAAACGTATGAATGTCTCTTATCGGCGTTGTCGACGACGCTCCATCTCCACCGGTTGCTTCTCCTTAACTCACGCTCCATGCCGTTTCACCATCTGATGCGAATTGAAGTCTTCCAGTCCTCTACACTTTCACTTATCCTTCCATATCTTCCATCACAATTGCTACGGTTTCGTTTGTAACTGTTAAATATGTTCTTCCATCTTCTCTGATTTAATGAACAGTCCACTACTTCTCCCTTAAATTGCCGTAAGTTCTTCTGTTATATAAACCAACCTCTAGCCAGATTCCGACTTAGGGTTTCCTCCATGTTGATTTATATCAGTTCTACCATCGTCACAAAGAGGATTTCTAAGTCTTTCTCGGTAATCTCATCTTCTTCTGCTTATCTCAGATTTTAGGGGTTTTTGCAACATTTGTGTTGATTCTTCTCGCTGTATGAATCTGTAATGATATGGGTTTTGTTTGTTAATTCCAGTATTACGTGATTCGATTTAAACAAGTTTTGGAATAAGCAACGGATCTTGTTCCAAGAGCAGCTCTCTAAGAAATGAGCTTGAGAATGGTGTTGATGAAGAAGAGCATGATCTGCAATGGGGTGGGATCCAGAGATTTCCCACTTTTAAACGGTTGCGGTTTTCTCTGGTGGAAAACCATGGCGAGGCTGCAGAGAAAGGGAAAAAGGTTGTTGATGTCACCAAGCCTAAAGCCATGGAACGTCATCTGATGATTGAGAAGCTCATCAAACACATTGAGAATGATAATCTCAAGCTGCTCAACAAAATCAGAAGAAGGATGGACAGGTAATATGTATATGATTGTGAATCTGCTTCTTGAAAGTATGAGACTTGAGCTTAAAAAACCTGCAGGGTCGGTGTGGAGTTCCTGAGCACAGAGGTGAGGTATGAGCATTTAGGCGTGGAAGCAGAATGTGAGGTCGTTGAAGGGAAGGCACTTCGTCTTTATGGAACTCTTTGAAGCATGTTTTCTTAGTGAGTATACTGAAGAATGTAATGTGGAGTTTAACTTTTGTAGTAGCTGGGGTTGAATTAAATTCTAATCTTTTTTCTTCAGGACTTGATTAGCTACTTAATTATGTTTTGTGTGGAATCTTCATATCCTCGGGCTTGATATTTGTGCAGAAACATTGGTTGGAAATGCAATGAGATGAGGCATATCCGGCGGGCAAGAGAAGTGTCTTACCACATGTTAGTTAGTTCATAGCCAAGAGTTCTCTATCTGATTCACCTTGTTCTTAGGATATGAATGAACTCAGTTTTTTGGGTGATTGGAGTTTGTATGTATAGATCTTTTACCAATCTGACTTCATTTTAGTTTCCCACGAATTTGTAATATCTATTTAGTTTATTGCAGGTTTCTCAGTCACCATCACCGTAACATGTGAGTGATTTCTGACTTCTTTTTTTTGTTACTTGAGTTTTGATAATTGAATAAAAATTGTTCACTTCAAAGGTTTGATACGTATATGCATTGATATTTGATACTGTGGACAAAGTTATTTTCCTTCAGTATCCATTTTCTTTTATGTTTGATCACCATAAGTTAATTTCTTACAGTGGAACATCTCTAATATGGTAAAAACTTCTCATCATTTCTAATAGGGGAAGAAACTTCTCGTCTTTGGGACAACAAGTGAACTAACCTTCTTAGATTCTGTTGGTATCTGTGATTCCTTCTCTGTCACAGATACTAACAGAATCTAACTGCACATCAATCTCGATTCTTTAGTTGGTTAAATTCTCAGTTGTTTTTCTTCCTTTTGTTTCTGTGCTTCAGGTGCTACAGCAGCTAAACCTCTTCTCAGAGGATGATGCCGATGCAGCTGCAGAGGCTCTCAATGACGTAAGTTTTCTCCTTCTCCACGCGGAAATAAAACAGACTAAAACCCGTTAAACTATTTTGTGTTTGTTTACCTTAACAATGGTTATACTTTCGCACGCAGATGCCAATCAAGAAGCTTTACATGTTATTAGAGATGGCTGCACAAGGAGAACGCGGGGGATCTGCAGAAGCTATCTATGCTGGGAGAGAGAAGTCAAAATCACTCATTTCTTTGATTGCCTACAAGACATCATTCGGTTCTAAAAACTTCAAACATATACGTCTCATGCTCCATTGGCGTGACCTTTTCAAGACTTCCTTTGGAGCATCTTTTAATCGATTTTGGTTTTGTTTTTGAAACAAATTTGACCCTTGGATTTATGTTTTCTGGTGGAGGAATTGTACTGAGAAGGGGCTATGATGCTGTATTATTCGTTTTCTTTATTTTGCGGATGAAACACAACATGTCTTTTGATTTTAGTTATTAATTCGTGGTTGGCTTGACTCCTGAATTCCACTCACTATAATGATGGTCCATCTGCCTCTTTGGTGGTATGTCCTTGTGAATCTTAAGGGCCCCTAAGTGCTTTATTCGTTTCCCTTTTTGACTCGTCATGCGCCTTATAGATTTGGGACAGCTAGAAACATAGACTCGCAATTTTTCACACTTTTCATATCTGCATTGTCGACAATGCCTTGCCTATTCGTCCTCTCACTTGTGATCTCCACGATTGAGATCTCCTTTTAAAGATGCAAACCTTGCTAAAAAAAATGACCGGAACTTATAGTTTACTAGCAATTGGTATGTTTATGAAATAATATATATATATAATATAAATATATATTGTTTGATCAAATTTAATTTATATAAAAATATCTTAAATACAGTATGCAAAAACGTATCAGATTTAATTATAATGTAAATATTGTGTTACAATAATATATATTATAGCAACAATATATAGCTACTATTAATTATAATATGACAAATAAAAAATGCTAATAATAATATTAATATAGCAATAATATGATGCTATTATAGAGAGACAATTAATAGCATAGAGAAAAAACGCTATTGTATGTGTCCCCTCTAAGATAGCACCGGCAAAGACAGCATTTACGAAATCGCTATCAAAACGATATAATAGCGTTTTTCGTGTGCTAAGAATACGCATATTTCTTGTAGTGGTACACTTACCCACTAAGACTTGGCCCGTATCAAACCCAAATTTGTTAGCTGCCCTAACAACAACCGTATCTCCTACCCGCCGTCTTCGTATGTGCGGCTTTCAAGGCATCCGTTTCCTGCTTCGTTCTATGTTCCTCGTGTTTCACATTCTCACGTTGCAATGGTTAGAAATAAATTAAATATTATTTCCCACTCCTCGACACCCTTAGCCTGCCCTCTCTTCAATTTCCATTGTAACGAGTATGTGTCAAACGGTCGTTCAAAGCTCTCTCATCTAATGCTTAGCCCACTATTCACTTCTTCAATTGAGTTAAGTCGCAGTTTTATATAAAGCTACCACTTGCAACTTCATGATAATCAGATTATACTTTGTCTTCTACTTTTTTCTTGACTAATATGAATCCTCTAATGTTTCATTCGCTGAGGCCACTAGCTATGAATCCACTAGCAGCAATTACCAAATACAAAGACCTCATGGAGAAATGCATAGCAAGTGGAAATGTGGAGGCACACTACATCAAAGGAATACAAGAGTATTTTCACAAGAACAACACAAAAGCAGGCTTGGAACATTTGAAAAAGGCAGCAGAAGGTAATTACAAAGATGGTATCTAAACGAACAGGATGAATTTG